>NW_022988050.1:593318-613318 GCF_902827165.1 Trematomus bernacchii | reverse complement strand
TAAAATACTAACATTTCAATTTCTTCCTTCGGGTTCCCTTACACAGCGACTGGTTTTCTGCAAAAGTACAAAAGAACCAGACAGATGGAAAATGTTCTGGATGAATACTAACTGAGCATGTGACGGGGATTAATCCTTAAATGACCTGACTGCAGGACAGAAACACTCTATTGTCACATTCTGACTCATTTCATCTACATTTGATGGAAGAAGTCGTCAAATCTTTCACTTTTCTGTAATAATACTAATTCCCAGGGGCGCCGTAAGGGGGTGAAAAGTTAGGACGATTCTAAGGGCCCGTGACTGACAGGGGCCCAAACTATTTTAGAAACATTAAGAAAAAAATGTATAAGTAACCAATGTGATATCTTTTCATGGGGCCCAAAATCCCTGGCGGCGCTCCTGCTAATTCCACAGAATAGAAGTTGTCCTGCATTTGAAATTCTACTGAAGTAACTTCACAAAAGTATTTGCATCCAAATGAAATTAAAGGTGGGGTAGGTAATTCTCTTCAGAAACACTTGTTGTTATATTCCATGGAATGCTCTTAACATCCCGATAGCAATGAATATATTAAATGCTTTGACAATAAATAAATACATAAAAAATGTCATCTGTGGAAGCCGTGGCGCTGTAAAAAGCACGACCAATCATCTGAGCCGGACCAATAACTGGATGGCCTACCTGCCTGTCAGCCTTCCATCTCGTGCACAAACTTATCTCGTGCCCTCATTGGTCATGTGCGCGTTCGTGTGTGTTGGAGGAGGGGCTCTGTAAGGCAGTCTGAAGGAAGGGGCAGATTTTTTTCGGCTGCGTACTTTCAAATGCGAGCGCACTCGAGCTGGTTTCTCCATTCTTACCTACCCTACCTTTAAGGAACCAAAAGTAAAAGTATTTGAAAATATGCAATTTCAGAATCATTAATATATCATATTAGTGTATTTTAATTATTGATGCATTATTTTGAGAAACATTAATTTAAAAAAAGTATTTGAAAGAATATCAAAGTAGTAAAGGTAATAGTACTCATAATGCAGAATGGCTCATATCTTATATTTACTGGATTAATTCTTACAGCATTAATGTGTTCGTCACTTTTTGCTGCTTATGGTAAAGAAGGAACTCTTTAACATACATCTTGGTAGCTTAATCTCGAATAATAAATCATAATTTATTAGTTGCATTAAAAACAAGCCAAGGACTTTTATATTTACTTTCAAAATGAGATGTTGAAAATAGAAACTCAGTAAATAAAAGTGCCTGCAAGTTGTACTAAAGTAGTGTGAGGAAAAGTACTTAGTTACTCCCCACCAATGTTTGCTGGATGGTTTAATCTAAAAATAATACACAATGTTAAATTGATTTTTGCATTATTCATCGGAATATGTAAAGCAAGTTTAGTTAAAAAATAAATGAAGTGAAGTCAAAAGTAGCCTACGACATTTCCCTCTGAGAGGTAACTGCAGAAGAACTACAAGGTAGAAAAATACAAGATATATATATATATAAGACCTAGTACTACCTGAGACGTGTACTAATACGAGGGGGCAGTGACACTAATGTAAAGTCATGCGAAAGCTCCTTTTCAAAAATGCAAAAAAGTCGCTGCAACATGATAGTTCCTCATCAGAGACCAACATGGTTCAAAGTTACGTTAGTGGACAAAAGGCTCTTTAAACTTACTGACAGGAAATTACAACCGACTTTAGCCACTATACCTAACAACAACAACAACAATGGAGCACAGCTGTTCTGCATTAATTCATTAACGCTTCTGAAACACAGCACAACACACTTTTTATTTCGTAAACACAAGCTAGCAGCTAGCCCCCGTATGGCTGATAACTGGTAATTACAAATACACTATGCTACACACAAGTTGTAGAGTGATTTATGTGTGCTCTGTCAGATCATTTTCAGACAACAACTTGTGTAACACTCAGAGAGAGCATTAGTAGCTCATTAGCTTGTGAGTTAGCTACCCGGTTGCTAAAGAAGCTACCTTCAGTTAGTCCGCTGAAAGTCCGATGTTTAGCTCTCAGAAAGATATCCTCACTGTCCGCCATGTTGAAGAAAAGTCCCAAGAAACTTATTTGTGACTTATCAGGGAACTTCCGAGGAGATTTGTCGGGTGTTTTCCAGCTGTCTGTGCCGCTCTGTTGTGATTATGAATCTATCGGGGGTCGACTACAATGCCTGTTCCATCCTGAGTGTGTGTGGCTTTCCCCCGTGTGGCTGCAACATGTACTCAAATCTGGTACTTTGGTAAAATTAGAAATATTACAGTGTAAAAATACTCTGTTACAAGTTAAAGTCCTGCATTTAAAATCTTACTTATGTAAAAGTACAAAAGCATTCTCATCAAAATGTACTTAAAGTCATAAACACCCCTTATAGCCTACAGTATGAAATAACTGGATTATTTTAGTGATGCATTAAAGTGTCAAGCTGTTAAAGGTGGAGCTACTTTTAATAACTTTATATACTGCTGCTGGATATATAAACCTGTAATTATACATCAAAATGTATTTATTAGTTTCTTTAGATTTGGTTTTAGCTAATTATCTGAATCTGTAAACTAATAAGTAACTACTTTTGTCAAATAAATGCAGTGGAGTAAAAAGTACAATATTGGCTTTCTAAATGTAGTGGAGTGGAAGTATGAAGTAGCATAAAATTAAAATACTACCCAAAATAGTACTTACAATACTTGAGTAAATGTACTTGACTATAACAAACCAGGTACAGCCTACGATTAAGTATAGATTATAACATTCATTTTCTTAAGTATGCAGACTGCTTTTGTCTAATTCTCTTCAGGTTTTGGATGTAATTAGATGACATTAAACCTGTAGTCCAGAAAATGTGCACTTCTTGATAAAAACTCACCCCCAGCCCAAAAAAGTTGACAAAAAGGAGGTACCATGGACAGAGACAGGGGGCTTTCAGCACCATGGACAGAGGTAGTTAATACAATTCAGCCTGATCCCCGACTCTCTTTTTATCTGAAGATACTACTCATCTGGCAGCTTTAATGTTAAATAAAATGTTAGAATGACAGTTAAAAGTCCACCTTTAATGACTCCAGTAGGCTCAAAAACCATTAGAGGTTTGCTTTTTAACCATTAAAGGTCCCATGTCATGGCCATTTCTACTGATCAGATTTCCATTGTTGAGGTCTACTAGAATAGATTTAAATTGTGCAATTTTCCAAACTCACATTGGTTTCTCATACAGCATCTCTGTATAGTATGTGTATTCTGTATAGTATGTGTATTCACTCTCTGTCCTAAACGGCTTGTTGGAGCTCCTGCCCCCCCCCCCCTCCCTGTGAGCCCAGTGGCCGTCTGCGAGACAGCGAGACACAGCGAAACCCAGCCCGAACACACACACACACACACCCGCAACCTGGCTGGGAGTTTGTGTGTGTGCTCACACACCGACTCACATTCTCGCCGCGTCCCGCCGTCTCAGGGAGGAGAAATCGGTGGAGCTGCAGCTGAGAAAAGATTGAGTGTGTGTGAGGAAGTCCACGGATTGGTCCATTTAGACCAATCCACGGACTTAACGTAACGGCTCCACGGATTGGTCCATTTGAGTATGGGCACGTCACTGTACCCAGGAAGAAAAAGAGAAATCCCCAACGAGGCGTTCTGGGGCAGCATAGACAGGTCTTTTCTGTGTTAGAGTTTTACTCGCTACAGGGTGTACTTTGAGGGTTTGTGACTCTGCAGACCGTTTACATGCATACAAAGCTACATAACACACAAGGGGACGGGTAATAACCAGAAAAGCATGACATGGGACCTTTAAATTAAAAACCGGCCACTTACCTACACGTTTGTTTTTGCAAAAATGTAAATGTTTGCCAAAAGATATTTCTATTCTATCCATCTCAAAGCACCTCTTTTATCACAATGCACCTGTTGGACAAAAAGAGACAACAAAGAAAGCAACTGCACTTGAAAAATGTGAAATAAAATAAACTATTGCAATGACTCTGATACCATTTATTTGTATTCAGTAAGGGACATTTTCCAATCAGACAGAATGTAAGATTGAGGCTCTTCACTTTTCTCTCTCTGTTTAAGCTTTATGTCCATGAGGATTTAAGTATCTTATGTGTGTTTTGTGATACATTTAAACCAAGGAGCTGATTCTCATGAGCACCACTTCTTAAGAACCCTTTCTGTTTCTTAGAAAGTCCCCAGGGATCCTGTGGGCATTGCTTCCTGCTGGGCCACTTCATTGTTCAGGGGCTATTTTTCCAAATGTATCCCCTGCTTAAGAAGCTGGCACATTATTGTTATTTAAGGATTTCCAAAACAATGGCAACCTACGACAGAGAATGGATAAAGTGGGGGGGGGGGGGGGGGGGACGCTCCCACGCCTTTTCCTCGACGACAAAACCGGACAGTGATGCGCGTATTCCGGGGCTTTTATTGTAATATTTCACAAAAAAATGCTCTCTCTCTTCCTCATCCCTCGCAGTCTCACTCCCTCCCCATGCGTCCTCCTCCTCTCCTTTTGCGCACCAGGCTCTCCCACCCTCGCCTCTTCTCTTCTCTCACTGCGCTCTCAGCGTCGGTGCAGCTTGTGTCTCTGCCTACTCCTGTGCGTAAGAGCGCACCAATGGATATGTAAAGTGATGCACTCCTGAACAATCTGAGCCTGCAAGTGCGTTTCTGAGACAGATGGAGAGATAAATACATTTCCACGGAGGTTGTTTTTCATTCTGCGCGTTTCTTTTGGATGCATAAAGATGTTGATCGGCGCGGATGACGGTGCGTCGCTATTTGGATGTGTGTTTCTGGACTTTTTTCTAGCGTATCATGACCGTGCGCCCCTTTTCCTCTCTCCAAGTCTTTTCGTTTGAAGTTGAACGGAGGAGAGGGCACCATGAGAGGGAAATACTTTCTCCTCGGCTTCTTGTTGCTCAAACTTATGGCTCTGGTGTGCAAGGCTGACGGGGAGCCGGGACTGCTCGGAGGATTCGTCATGATCGCCA
Source organism: Trematomus bernacchii (assembly GCF_902827165.1). Classification (NCBI taxonomy): domain Eukaryota; kingdom Metazoa; phylum Chordata; class Actinopteri; order Perciformes; family Nototheniidae; genus Trematomus; species Trematomus bernacchii. Next base: position 608,310 of record NW_022988050.1, on the reverse strand, counting down.
CCTCCAACGGCTCAAGGGAGGAGGAGAGCGTGTCCGAGGAGACCCCGCACACGGAGGACAAGTGCCGGGGTTACTACGACGTGATGGGCCAGTGGGACCCGCCGTTTGTCTGCAAAACGGGCAACTACCTGTTCTGCTGCGGCACCTGTGGCTTCCGCTTCTGCTGCTCCTACAAACACTCGCGGCTGGACCAGAGCACCTGTAAGAATTACGACACTCCGATGTGGATGAAGACCGGACAGACTCCCTACAAAAAGATCAACAAGCTGATCGACACCACCAAAGACAAGACGAACTTAATCGTTTACATCATATGTGGAGTAGTGGCCATCATGGCTCTTGTGGGGATTTTCACCAAACTGGGGCTGGAAAAGGCGCACAGGCCTCAGAGAGAGAACATGTCCAGGTGAGTCTCCCCCCTCTCTCATTCCTTCCCTTTTTCTCTCACCCTCTCCTCAGTGCGCTTGTTTACAAAAGGACTCGCAGTAGTAGCCTACGCACGCACTGATGTGAAGCGCTCTTTTCTTCATCAGTGCACAACACAAGTATATTTATATATATGGAATCAATGGTCCTGCTTGTAATGCATTATGTTTCACACAGGCTCTGGTTTCTTGGCAACCAGAGCAACTCTTCTCTATGGGAGAAAAAGTGCTGCATGCTCTGTCCACTCCAGTCTATCCATCCTTTGTGGTGTATGGCACAACATTACGTGCAGCTACTCTCCCCTTCAGGCGGGGGCGGGTGCATTTCACTAGAATAAAGCAGCATTTGCACTCCATTGTGTATAATGAAGGAGATACAATGCGTTCACACACCTTCATAGTGGAATGTAGTAGGCAGGAGCAGCAGAAACAGCACACTTTCATCAGGTAATCACATGTATTTCCAATTGGCTGCACCTTACAGATTCAATAAAATGGGTTGGTTGTGACTCTGGGGGGTGAATGGGAGTCTATAATCAAAGGCTTGGTGGTTCGATACCCTTCCCCTTCGGTTGAAGTATCCTTAAGCAAGATACTTAACCACCAAAATCGCTCCTGTAGGCAAATTGTATCAATCAAATGTTATTCAAAGCCCGATATCACAAATGACAAGTCTCAGGTGGCTTTACAGTGAGTACAGCATCTGTCCTTTGACCCTGGGACCTATAGACTCACAAATAACACCTTTGGAAAAATGGAAGAAAGGTTAGGGAGAGCAACATGTCTACGCTATATATGAGGTAATCACATGTATTTACAATTGGCTGCATCGAACAAGTCCATTGAAAAGGGGTTAATGTCACTCAGTCAACCAATCTCTTCAGTCAACACGTTGAAGTGTCCTTAAGAAGGATACTTAACCCAAAATTGCTCAGGTAGTCACATTTTATCAATCAAACATTATTTGTATAACCCATATCACACGTTATACACATCTCAGGGGGCTTTACAGTGTGTACAGCATCTGTCATTAACCCTAGACTACCAAAGAAACCCCACAATTAACATGGACAAATGGAAGAAACCTCTGAAAAAGCGACATGTCTGCAATATTGAAGTGTTCAGTATGTTCGCTAAACAGGGTTGGGGGGGTGACTTTAAGAATGTAATCAGTAATTTAATCTGAGTATCAAAATATAAAAGTAATGCAACCTTCCGTTACCTCAATATCAAATGCAATGCAAATTAATAAAAGAGAAAAAAAATAACAATAAGATGTCTTAAATGTATATTATGTAAGACAACAGGACAATGTGATTGACCTTTTCTTGTATCCTGGTGCTCAATCCCATTACATGTAATCCGTTACTCCCCAAGCCTGGCGCTCAATGACGTAATGAAACCATTCTGTGCAGCAGTTTCAATTAAGGATGTTATTTACAGCTTCTCATGTCTGCCTGCCCCCCCCCCCCCCTTCTCTCTCTGCAGGGCCGTGGCCAGTGTGCTGCAGGGCGGGTGTCCAGGTGAGCCGTATCGCGGGGAGGAGGCCCTCGGGATGCATTCGCAGCACTTTGTTTCCAGGGCCACAAACCTCCGTGAGTGTTTTTAATGTTTTGGACAGCTCATTACAGCATACAGAGGTGTGTGTGTGTGTGTGTGTGTGTGTGTGTGCGAGTGTGTCAGCAGAAAAAAGCTGCTTGAATGTGTCCAGGTTGGCCCTGATGAAGTCATCTGAAGTGATGTAAGGATGCGAGAGCGACTCACTCGTCCCAGCTGGGCTCTTTTAAAAAACCACGTTCATATCTGCCTGAGAAAATCCTCAAATACACACACACACACACACACACACACACACACACACACACACACACACACACACACACACACACACACACACACACACACACACACACACACACACACACACACACACACACACACACACACACACACACACACACACACACACACACACACACACACACACACACACACCTATCTCGCACCGGCCAGATATCCATCCATTTCATAACGAAAGAGAATATGTGCCTGCTTTTCAAAACCAGCCGTTATTCACTGTTTTATTTTGGATCATGCCCACATGATATAATGACAGAGAGAAAAGAGTGTGTGTGTGTGTGTGTGTGTGTGTGTGTGTGTGTGTGTGTGTGTGTGTGTGTGTGTGTGTGTGTGTGTGTGTGTGTGGTGTGGAAGTAAGTGGTGGTGATGTTTGTGTAGGGGGATTGTGAGGCGGGTGCTGGGAGTTTGAAGGGTGGTGGTGGTGTTGGTGGAACAGAGCGTATGAATGCCATCTATTTTCTGCTGCGTCCCGTGGGCTGCTACTGTACCAAGCTTCTTTGTCTTTCTAACACTGAAGATCAAACAGATGAATCCACACAAAAACACACACTCATTCCAATATGTACAGACCCGAGCATACAGTACACACACACAGTCACACACAGCGTTCGGATCCCCTTAAAGTTGCATCATATTTTCTTGTGCCAAGACAAAAAGCAGATCTTAGATGAATTTGTGAGACGTATAGGGACTGCACTCACACTGGGCTTATTAGAGGACTGTGTTTCTATCAAGCTATACATGAACAGCACCCTGAACGATATATCTAACTGCAGCCGAAATCTGTTGAAATCGCATGTTCAAAATCTTGCCGTTTTGTCTGCGTTTCACCTCTTTGGTGCACAGCAAGGCAAATCAATTTGAACCAGTTTCTAAAGCTGTTTGAAAGTCGTAGTTTCTGGAAAAGTTAAGAGATGGCAAATGGATGACATTATTTGGCACATTTTGGGACAACACATAAGGAATTGTGTTGGTATTGGGCCAGTTTTGATAGCTAAAGAATGTTTACCTTGTAGGTGCTTGAGGGGGGTCGCACTGAATGCTTGTTTTTGCTGGACATTTGTAGGGACATGCATGACAAATAACACAAATGCTTCTCGGAAGATATCAGACAAACCCTGGTCTGAGGTTACGGTGCGTGATAGGATACTTGGGTTGAGAACAAAGCACACTTTTTGGGTCGTGAAAACAACATTCACTCTTATGCCATCTATCCTCTATTAAAGGTGGGGTAGGTCATTTTGGAGAAACCAGCTCGAGTGCGCTAGAATTTGAAAATACACAGCCGGAAAAAAATCTGCCACTTCCTTACAGAGCCCCTCCTCCAACACACACGAACGCACACATGACCAATGAGGGCACGAGATAAGTTTGTGCACAGATGGAAGGCTGACAGGCAGGTAGGCCATCCAGTTATTTTAGCAGGGCCGGCTCAGATGATTGGTCGTGCTTTTTACAGTACTACGGCTTCCACAGATTACATTTTTTTATGGATTTTTTGTCAAAGCACTTCAGATATTCATTGCTATCGGGATGTTAAGAGCATTCCATGGAATATAACAAAAGTGTATCTCGAGCCGGTTTCTCAAACTTACCTACCCCACCTTTAAAGGTACACTCCAGTCTTTGTTAAAACACCGAAAGCATCCCTCAATTGTATTTTACAGTTTATCTGTGGTTCAAGATTCAAGGCTTTCATTGTCATGTGTGCATAGCTACAGTGTAGTTATGACAATGACAATATCAGGTCACAGGCTCCTCTAACAGTGCAACACAATAACACAGATACAAGTGGAAGTAAATACAATAAAATAGAATATAATAGAAATAGTGCAGAATAGTCTATATACAAGTAATTTGAATATTGATATATGAGTTGCAACCAGATGAATGTTATGAATGATCTTTCAAAACGTCAGGTGTTTAACAGTCTTATGGCCTGTGGGAGGAAGCTGTCCCTGAGTCTGGTGGTTGGGATTAAACCGTTTTCCTGGGAGTTGTGGGGCAGTATTGAGTGCTATAACAGACTGAAAGACAGGAAGTGTTCATGTAAGGAAGTGTTCTGGGTGGTGGATAACTACTTCTGTGTGCAAGAATGAGATAAACATGTAATCCTACAACAGCATCCCCTGGCTATGACAAGGTGACGTAACCCTACTCAGCATGAAGCACTGCGCCCACTGACACCATCAACATCAGGATGAGAGCACAGCTCGTGGAAAAGGGGAAAGAAAGGTTGCATTCATTAAAATGATTTGTTTTCAGAGAGGAGAGGAGAGGAGAGGGGCTCAGTATGAAAAAAAGTGCAACCATGAAAAGAGATGAATAACACTCTCCGTAGGTGTTGGGGTCCTCGAGTTTCCTTCCTCGCTGTGGGAGAGATGAGATAGCGTGGTGGCCTTTCACCCGAGGACACTGCTGTGAAATAGCGATTATTATTTGCTATGTGGAACCTGCTCCACCGGACCTTTTAATCCTGGGGGTTGTGGGTAATCATGTGAAAAGTTATTAACCTCTGCGATACGGGGGATCCTCCTCGAGAGCCACCTTATCGGTTCGAGGGCCCTTTTGCCGGTCCAACAGACACGATTCATCACGGGGAGGGGAGGGGAATTAGATATGGATTGGCTGGATGTGGACATGTTATTCTTGATTCGAGTGATTAAGCGAAGATATATAGACTGTAAAGGGCGAGAGGGTTTTTCATCAAGAAGCCAATGATAGTGTAAAGAGAGAGGAGATTGTAAAGTTGAGGGCTTTGGCTGATCGATGTGGCCAAAATCTTTCACACAAGTAACTTCATATATTTATAATGATATACTGTATGTAGGATATGCTATGGTGTCTGGTATCTTAATAGATGAATAGTCCAGATGAAATCACTACGGTAAACAAAACGCTGCAAGAAGATCAAAACACATTGGAAACGGGGACACTAAAAAGTGACGCACACAGCTGGGACCGGAGCACTTGTTGATTTGGGGGGTTTATAAAGTTGGCCAACTGTTGTAAATAACCCATAGTAAAGCTTATGTAAACTAAAAAGTTGTATCTCAAGCAAAAGAAGCTGCAAAATGAACATTATAGTTTCGAGTGAAGTTATAAATACTTCCAACTACACACTGACTATGTTAAGATGCATTAGGGCGGGGCAATATATCGATTGTGTGATATTGCATGTGTGTTTCCCTGGTTTTCAAAGTAAAGTGATTTCATTTTTTGGACGTACTAGTTTTCTTTTTAACTGATTCATAATTGCCTTAACACACTTAGCCATGTTATCCCCATCACTGATGATAATCAAACATTTTATGCGGATAATATTTAGTAAATCCTATAGTCAACAATACGACTTTGTTGCAATATCGATATCGAGGTATTTGATCAAACTTTTTTTTTTATTTTTTCTCCATATGGTCCCACCCTGCAGGCACAACAATAGGTTGGTTTTGATTCAATTTTCTGATCAATTTGAATGCCTGTGTTCTCGTTATTATCAATTTAGAGATTGTAAGTATGTATTACGGTATCTCTATACAGCGCAGGACTTTGCTAGAAAATCCATTTTTACTACTAACTACATATTGATTATAGCTTATGGTCAGATTGCCCTATTTCACGCATCACTGACTCAAGTGTTGCAGGTCATGGCTACTTATATTAGTGGAGGAAACTCCTTAGGGCCATGTGCGTCTGTCTGTCACAGAATACTATTATTATAAAAAGGTATCACTGATGACCACAGCTGTTATCATGTATAGGTTTCCCCCTGCAAGCATTCGCAAAAAGAGGTACAGGAAGCAAACAAAACCCCCCTATTCCCTTCACTATGCTGAGTCAGGCTCATTTGTAATCATTAACCCATGTACCAGTGAGAAAGTATCAATTAGTGATACAGGAGCCCGAGGCATGTGTTCGTTATGTTGTGGGACCCTGTGAATATCCACGAGGGGCCCCCCTGCAACCGACTGCATATAAAGAAAAGAGGCTTTGTGAAGCAGAGATCCCCAGGTGGGCCCGTCGTCTGGCAGACTTTCATATCATCTCCGTTTGAATCCTTTAAAAGGCGGAAAATCCTGCGTCTCTTCGCATCTGGCTTCAAAGAGCTGGAGAGAGAAAGAAGGGAGGGATGGAGGGAGAGGGGGGGGGAACAGTGGAAGGAGAAGGAACAATGAAATGTGAGGAGTCAAGAGATTTTATACCCTTTTTCCAAACGGTACAAGCACGTACATAAAAGGATTTTTAAGCGCGGCAAAAAAATACAGAAAATAAGCGATAGACTCCTTTCCAAATCCCAAGAATCAAGTTTGACTTTCTTGGTGTGTCTCGCCAGAAATAAGGGTTAGCAGACAGTACAAAGCAGCTTGGAGGCAAGTCACAATGTTAATGGCTTATACCAAAGTAGCTGGTTGTAAATACTAAAAAGGGACAATTTGGATGGCTTTCTGTCTCTGTCGTAGAACTTAAAATGACTGGTTCTGTCAGTGGAGTCTGGTGGCTTTGCAAAGAGCGCATACGATTTCATTTTCATGTCTCACGGTGTTGATTAGTTTCTTTGTTTCTCCAGAGTTTGAATGAAGTGTTTTTGCAATAATCGGCAAGTCAAATGACAGGTTTTGTCAATAGAGTCTGGTGGCTTTGAGGAGAGAGTATAACAATTCATGTTCACATCTAACTCAGGAATTCATGTCTTTTGTTCAACCAAACTCGAGATGGCGGTTGTTGAAACCAAGACGTTTTTTGGTAAGTGTTTTTCTGTTGTTGAGTTTGAAGGAAGTCTGTTTCAAACAAAGAAAGGTAAACACGATTCTTTCTGTCAATGGAGTCTAGTGGAGTCCTTGAGGAGAGCATATTAATGTTTACTATGTAACTGAGTTCATTATTATAATAATTGTCCATATTCCAGCTGATTGTATTTATCATCTACTCACCTTAATGGGCATCACATGGCATCACACGACCATCCGTGTATCGCGTTCCGTTATCTGCCGATCTTTACAGTAGCCGATAAACATCCTCGAACAATGCAGAGTCATTTGTCGCGGGAAAATTACAGATCTTAACCTTTCCACCTATAAGACAAAAGCCAGATGTTAGAGGGTGTTTTTATCCCTCTAGTGGCAACACCAAGACTGATAGCAGCCATTTCTGAAGCTCTGAAGGACGAGTATCTGTCATATGTTCTAGTCGCACTAAAGCCATGAAAAAGTGTGACAACGTCTTGAGCCATTACTGCAGCATTCTGGACGACCTTCGCTAACGTTTTTGGCACCAAAATCTTTTCACAAGCAGCAGCAGCTAATCTCTTTTTCCCCCTACGCTCACTGTGTAATCTAATAAAGTGGTGAAACTTAATTGGAAAACAGTATTTATCATCGCGAATTATAACACGCCATGAACAATTCCTCCACACCAGTGTTACACTTCTTAGCTCTGTGATTTGTCATTTCGGGTATCAAATTAAGAGCTCTAGGTGGGCAGCGCTATTAGTTTTATTAAGACAAAACACACACACACACACACACACACACACACACACACACACACACACACACACACACACACACACACACACACACACACACACACACACACACACACACACACACACACACACACACACACACACACACACACACACACACACACACACACACACACACACACACACACTCACTCACCATGCTCCATATTCACAACTCAATTCACAATTTGCAGGCTTAATTACCCACCAGCAGTTATAATCTTTCCTTAAACATTGTGAGATGGGAAGGATGAAAATGTAATAGGTAATTGCTTCTGAGATTGCAGAGGCACGAGGAAAGGCGCTGTCTGCATAAAATACTCCTGCTCCGCCTTGTGACTGTGTACAAATGTGTGTGAAGGTGTGTGTGAGCGCCTGTCAAAAGGAGCTGTGCATATCTTTCGTTAAAAGTAGGTGACTGTGTGACCTTGTCTTCCCAGCTGTCATCCAAGCCTTCAGTGTGTCACATCTGATTGCAGAGTGTCAGAGCGGAAAAGAGAAGCTGCAGCTAGTGATCCCACAGGCTGCTGCTGCACGGGCTGTATATAAAACAAGAGAAGGGAGGAAAATCACAGAGCGGGAGGTAGTTATCTGGGAGGCGTCACTCTGGCAACAGCTCCGTTTGAAGCTCAGCGTCGGTCCTCGTGTTCAAACGGGAAAGAAAGCAGGTGAAGTCGAACCTCCGTCCCAGAGTTTGTCTCTCAGACTCAGAAAAGCTTCCGTAATATCCATGCCATTGAGGAAAATGTTTGTGAAAACTGCCATTTACAAAAAAAACGGCTTATCTCCAACAGTTCACCTGGCATTTACAAACACACAGGCATGGTTTGACATTTAGGGAAATACGTTATTCACTCTCTTGGTGTGAGCTACCTAGGAAAATGATACCGCTTTCATATGTGAATGTTGAATATGAAGCTACAGCAAGCAAACCGTTTGCTTAGTTCAGTAAAATGACGGAAAGCAGGGGCTTCTAATGTTCAAAAAGTAGTGGTTTTAAACGGCATATATGCTAGGGCAGTGGTTCTCAACTGGTGGGTCGCGACCCAAAAGTGGGTCGCGGACCCGTTTCGAGTGGGTCGCGGATGTGTGAGTGAAGAAAAAAAAGTTGGAAAAAAAATATTGGATTTTTTTTTTTTTTTTTTTTTTGGGAAAAAGTCAAACTTTTATTTTGAAGGCCCGATTTTCTTCTCAGAGTGTACCAGAATGCGTAGTTTATGTTAGTATTTCTAAAAATCTCCTGGGGGAGAATCCCCCCAGACCCCCCTGTTGGGGTTGGGTTTCAGCATGTGTGCCTTTTTATATAGTTCAGCTTTGATTCCATCATCTCATTAAACCTTTTTTAAAAGCATACTTTAGTTCTGTGAAGGGATATAAGGGATATATGCACTGTACTTCACTTTTATTAATATTGTATGCTCAAAAGCGTATATATATATTACAGCACGATTTTTTGTTGAATAGATTTGAGTGCTTCAAAATGTTGGGTCACGATGTATTGACCAAGTAAAAAGTGGGTCCCGAGGCCTGACCAGTTGAGAACCACTGTGCTAGGGTATTTCTTGCACATAACTTTCTTAGTGAGTTACTCAAATGAGTACCAGGAGACAATGTTTGGTACTCAGGGCTGCCCACGCAAAGTTCTGTGTTCAGCCCCTCGACAGGAGGGGTGAAGGTGGGCGCGGGAGCACGCCCGTGGAACTCGCGCCGGAAGTTGTGGCACAATTCTGTTGTACACACCGACGTTAACAGCAGCCCCGTCTGTGCGCACGGCGACCGGCTCTGTCGTCCAGTGATCGAAGCGCCTTCTGGAAATGCTTCACAAGTCCGCCGGTACGCAAATGCACTTAGTGAGACAAGTGCCGCTACGCATTTCAGATGTTTGCCGCGCATGCGTACCAGCGTACCCAACCCAGTCTCACGGCATTTCGTGTTATAGTCACGAAATTAATCTATTGATTCGTGTTCACCAACACGATTTCGCCATTTTTTTCGTGTCACACAGAACGATTTTAAAAGCAATGTAAATAATAACAAATTAGAAGGAAAAAGACATTTAAAAAAATACAGATGTATGTATTCTGACACAGAACGATTTTAGAATCAATGTATTTCTATTGGTAGTATGTTTCGTGCCTGCACCAAATAATAACAAATTAGAAGGAAAAAAAGATGACATAAAATACAGATGTATGTATTCTGACACAGAACGATTTTAGAATCAATGTATTTCTATTGGTAGTATGTTTCGTGCCTGCACCAAATAATAACAAATTAGAAGGAAAAAAAGATGACATAAAATACAGATCTCAGTATTCTAAGGCTCTGAGCCATTTCTTTTCCTCACTGACGGCAAAAAAACTCAGACATTATACAATTTAAAATAAAAGGGATAGGGTTAGGCTTAGGGTAAGATATTGAGTAAGAACATGTTTTTATGAACCACACAGCTTCTGGTCTTCCAAGACCCGACCGGACAAAAAGACGTGTTGCAGGCACTAAACACACTACCAATAGAAATACATTGCTTTTAAAATCGTTCTGTGTGACACGAAAAAAATGTGAAAATCGTGTTGGTGAACACGAATCAATAGATTAAATTAATTTTGTGACGATAACACGAAATGCCGTGAGACTGGGTTGGCGTACCAGTTATGTCACACATAACACACCCCTATAAATCCACATCTCGTCAGTTGATATGTTTTGTGTGGATTAAAGAAACAAGAGAGAACATGTTAGCGAGCTTCACAAGTGGCAGGCTAACTGTTTTCTAATGCTAAGATAAGCTAATCGTATCCTAGCTTCATATTTAGCATACAGATTCATTTAAGAAAAAATAAATTCTCTTTAGCACTTTGCTGCCATCTTGACACCTAGAAATGTCAAACAAGCTGGAGACTTCAGCTGAAAAGAGCAATCAACAAGCATCCAGACTGAGAATTGTCACATAAAACACCTGTCACTCAAGACAAACATGCCCCAAAGCATGCTTTCCTGTAATGCTAAAATCTCTCTGAGAGTAACCGAGCAACAGGTTTCAAGTCACTTTTCAATGAAGGCCTATGACGTGAAGCTGACGTCTGATACTTGTTGCTTCAAACACAATACAAGTTGCAATTACACCATGAAGCGTCAACCAAACGAATGTTTTTGATCCCGTTCTGTTCGGTCAAGAAATGGCAGAAAAACATATCCTTGTTGTTAGCCAGTTCCCAAGGCCATCTAACAACAACGATTCATTACATTTAATTTAGCTGACGCTTTTATCCAAAGCGACTTACAATTACAGGGACATTCTCCCTGGAGTAACTAAGGACTAAGTGCCTTACTCAAGGGCACACTAGTGGTGGTGTTCCAGGCGGGATTTGAACTCACAACCTTCCAATCTTCAGCCCACCTCACTATCCATTAGACCACCACTTACATCATAGTGCGCTTGAACGGTGACGCTTTAACGAAGATACTGGCCACGCTTGGCTGTAATGAAGCTCTGTTACTCTGTGTTCCAGTTGTTTCACCAAACTGAAGAAGAAAAAGTGATTTTAGCTGTTACCTGTCAAATGGTAAGTACAGCAGTAATAAGTATCAGAATTCAGTCCACATATTGTAACTTTTGCTACAGATAATATACTTTCCTGCTCTCTTCACACAATTCAGCTTCTCTCCGAGCTGTCAGACACCACCATCTATCTCTCCATAACACCTTGCATTAAAGGTAATTTATTTTTGTCTGAATAGCTCATCACTCCTGACAGATCCCACTGCTATCACGCTGCAGTTATTTGGTGCCCTTGTTCCGACCGTAGAAATACTCTAAAGGGGAGTTGAGCAACTAGGCAAAAAAGTCAGTAAGTCACAGGCTCAGATTCTCAGAAAGTGCAGACGTGTCTCCTCCTCCTCTCCAGGGCTCCCTCACTTTGCCTAATTATCCTAATGTGAGGCCCTTCAGCAGCCCAGGGACACCATTAGTTTCTTGTTTATCAGAGCTCTGGGGCCCACACAGCCGGCGAGCATCGACCAGCGTCAGACAGCCACTCAATTTAAACACAGAGGGAGGCCGGCGAGGGAGGTGTCGGCACAGAGGGAGGGAGGGAGGGAAAAAGATACATTAAAGGGGACCGATCATGCAAAATGCACGTCTTTTCTACATGAATATGTGTCCTCGGTGTTCCAGGGAACTCACCAAGTGTCAGAAAACACAACCCTCTCTATTTTCCTCCATACCCAAATCTCTAAAAAAGGGGCTGCAACGGATCTGATAAAAACTGATCCAGATTTGAACACTTCACTGATGTCAGGACGGTGGCGCTACGGCTATTGGGCCAACTCCACCAATCAGGAGGAGACAGCCACGGCCATTGCCGTTCGAAAGTGCTGGAGATGCTGTAGTACATATGCCAGGCCTGTAGATGGTGCTGTTCTCACAGAATCAGCCCTTGCAAAAACAGGGGTAAAAAAGTGCAAATTGAGCAAAATGAGGCATGGCTAAAATGCATGATCTGTTTGGTATTTTGAAAAGAAAAAAAGTATAAATATGCCTTATATAGGTATGGTCCTACACTATATTATTATAATATAGCATGATAGGTCCACTTTAAATAACTAGAAAGTAGCAGCCGACCCTTAGTTTCGTCATGTTCCTGTTACCGAGCATTATCTGCTGTATGAAAGGTATTGTAAATTGGAACCTGCCCTCATTTCGTGGACATTTAAAGAAATCAAAGAGAGTTTTGACAGGTGGCGAGAGAGAGAGAGAGAGAGCGGCGTAATGCGTGTCGCCCGTCCTTTTTCTGCCCTCAGTGTTTTGCATCAGCCAGCGTGTAATTTCACATCTTGTCATTGTGGTGCTGTAATAAAGAAGCAATGGGGACAGTGAATATCTTAACATCTAATCAGGCAAAGACCACCTCCTCCCCGTGAATATTAATCACTTCATTTACTCCCAGCAAGTCACGTCTTGCATTTGACAGGTAATTACGTCTTTGACTGTGTGTGTGTGTGTGTGTGTGTGTGTGTGTGTGTGTGTGTGTGTGTGTGTGTGTGTGTGTGTGTGTGTGTGTGTGTGTGTGTGTGTGTGTGCATGCGTGTGTGTGCGTGTGCCTGCACATAACCTGTGGTGCCCTTCAGTCAAATCCTGAGTGTGATGAGCAGCATTAAATCCATCTCCATCGTCACTTCCCTTTGACTATCTGCAGCGATACAGCACTCGCAGGCAGTCATGGGATAAGCAGACAGACTTCCCATCTGTATGTTTGAACAGGTGGTTATCACCACTGCTTACTAATTAACTGCTACACTGGCTCTTCTTAATCGTCTATTCAGATTAATGAGTCAAGCCTTGTGCAAATATCAGGATTATTTTCCGTATTCACGCAAATATGTAATTATGGACGACGATAAACAGTCTTTAAGTCAAGGGTTTCCTTTGTAATTCCACTTGGCTCGATGCATGCATCCTATTGAAGAAACACCTGTATGTTTTTCTTCACATGGAAAAGCTCCGTGTCTGACACACACTGAAGCGGAATCTCAGCATTGTAAGACCTCATATGTAGTTGTGTTACGCCGTGTGAAATCCTGTGTAATCTGCAGCTATTATCACACAGCTTTCCTTATATAGGGAAATGGAGCTCTAATCGTCTGTACTGCAGACAGTAATAGTATATACATTGCTGCCACTTCCCAACAGTGTTCCAGCAGTGCTTTAATGGTATTCACAGTGGAAGCTCTCCTCTCATGATCACTGACTCCTAACTAGTGTTACTCGTTCCCCAGGGGGTAGTGTGCTTCTGCAGTGCAGGGAGTACGCAGATAGCGGTACAATATGATTTAAATATGCATATACACATCCTTATGCCGGAACAGTATCACGTGAACATCACAGGTTGTGAGTGTGGGAAAACTAGTTATCAAGAAGGTGGATGAAATGCTTTAAATAGTATCTACAATTGAAAGGAAAAGAAGTGGGAATTGTTGGCTAACGGTGATGGGGAAAATAGAAGGATTACTTAGGTTAAAAAATGTACGTATAAACAGCTTAAATACTGTAGATAGACATTGGATGAACGATGAAAAAATGAGATAACCTTTTGCAGGTAGACGGTTGTAAAAGTGAGCTAAAAGTTTAGGACAAAAGTAGGCTAAATAATTAGTTAGATAACAAATAATGAAAGTACAATTGAAGGATTTATCGCTTAACCCGGTAAACTATTCCAGATGCAACCTTGACCAATCCGTCGTAAACATTGACAGTTTAATAATATGAAAGAAATATTGTAACAATGTTCAGTTTTCATAATCAAAAATTAGCATTCATTGAATCAGTTTGGGTTGAAGATGAAAGGGTGATTGAGTTCCAGGTTGGGAAACACACCTCTATTACAGGAGCTGAGCTGTGTGTTGGCCAGTCATGAAAAGCCAGACTGAATACACGCGTGACTCTCCATGCGTGTGCTTTTTAAAAATCCTGGCTTTTAAAGAGAACAGTCTGTTGTGGTTGAAAGCCACTAGATCACTTCCCATTCTCACCTCCTTGCGCACACACACGTGCATATGGACACCAAAGGGCAGCCTCACGTGTACAGCCTCCATGAACACACATATACTCTGCAGGCTTCACACGGCCCCCGGGGGCAGGCAGCAGATCTGCTTGGCAAGCTGTCTGATGCCACCAGCGACGTCAAGTCACACGCTGGGAAAGCTCATGCTGGGAAGCACATTTGTGAACCCCCCCCCCCCCCCCCACACACACACACACACACACACACACCCTTCCCTGTGTGTCATCAGAATCAGAAACCGGTTTATTACCAGGTAGGTTGACACGTACGAGGGATTTAGGGATTTAGGGATTTAGACTACAGTATAACACCTCTTATTGTTAAATACCAACTATGTGCAATATGTGCAATATATACCTGGCTGCTAAATCTTTAGAACTGTTACAGGGTGTGTATTTTTGTAAAATGTGTAACTTTTTTATTATAACTTTTTGTATGCATGCTTCTTAGATAACATTAAGCTGTCTTTGGCTCTTTTCTGCTGTAACGATGGACATTTCCCCTCTGTGGGACTAATAATTTATAAAGGTATTCTGATTCTGATTCTGAAAATAATATCATTACCATCATTACAAAACACTCGCTGCTATATAACATGTGCAACATTATTATTATTAATT
>NW_022988050.1:493318-590818 GCF_902827165.1 Trematomus bernacchii | reverse complement strand
GGGTCTTACCTTATTGGAAAATCAGAGAGTATATTAATTTAGGTGGCTTCCCAGTTATATATAGTCCACTGCACGCTTCCTGCGATGATGCATTCAAGATGAATTCAGCTCTATTGTTGTGAAGGGCTCCTGCGTGCTCTTAACATCTTTGCAAATATGATAAACATCTCCAATCACATCAGAAAGGTACTTCTTTTGACTATAGAGAGGCGGTAATTGCATGTGAGTGTTTGCGGCAAGTAGGGGAATAAGAATTCAAAAGACAGGAATCCAGAGGGAGACGTACCTTCAGATGTCACTGTCAACCTCACCAGCAGGCAGCGATTGAATCAGTCGCCCTGAGGAATCCTGGGAAATGGAAGCAGATCTGAAAGTGCCTTTTCCCTCCCCTCATATTCTGATACAGCCTGACGGAGACTAGTCGTACATGCCAAGTCTTAAAGATAGAGACTGAGTGGAGAAGGGAACACAAAAAATGAGACTGGTAGAGCGGGAGCGGAGGACCGGAGATGATGGAAGAAAGATTGTGGGAATCTCCAAGCTCACAATGACAACATTCCTCTGTTGTGGAAACGTGGGCTTCGACATTCATTTAGTGCTGAATTGGTCCAATGCTCCTTTACGTTCAAAGTCCACGTTTCTGGAACACCGGCGAGTCTGTTACACGTGAAGAGTGAACCAACAGTACTGATGTGAATGTGCCAGTCGCATCAATCCTGCATAGTTTACGAGTGGAAGACGAGAGACATTGATTTCTCGTTCTTGCAGGTAGACAATGAGAAGGAAGTAGAAAGAATTCGAGGGGGCAGAGACAGTTGGGTTAGGACTGCGAGTATCGTGTGTGTGCATGCGCAGGTAATTGGTACGAACACGCTTCAAATCAATTCTTAATTTGTTTTCTCTCACATACTTAATTTGTTTTATGCACGGTTGTTTTTAGGGTTATTCTGGTTTATTAATTTCTTTAGGGAAATTGTCCAAAATCCACACTATATAAACTCTAAAGCAGATTTTGATGTAGATACTAAGTGGAAAGATCAAGTGTGTATGCATACTTCAAAGTTGCCTCATTATGCTTTTGGGGGTTTTCTCTTCTGAGTGTTATATAGGTTTTTATTTGCTCTCCTGGGCAATAAAGTGAGTTAGCGCCCCTCATTTTTTTACCCTATGGACCTTGTGGTTATAACAGCCATGAGCATTCAAAAAAGTCAAGTCTCTACAGTAAGTCAAGATGAATGTCTTTTGACATTTCACATGCATGGCCTTTACTGCCATCATTCCCTCGGCTGCCCGTCTGCTCCTGATGTCATTTCAGCATCATATTGAATTCGATCCTGCCGAACGCGAGTCATTCAGTCTGGCCATATGTTTGTATTGATTTGAATCTGTCCCCTCAATACATCCCGACCATCAGCCACTTCCTCTTCGCCCATCCTTATATGTCATCGTCTCCTCTCTGAATGCTTACGTTTCCCCACTAGTCTCTGACCTAAGATCAACAGTTTAAAGTCACAAATGATGTATAATTCATTCCACGCAGAAAGGTCTGTGCAACAGATTGGATTTATGTACGACGGCCTCCCCTGACCCACAATATATATCCATCTCCGGGTACCTCGCTAAATTATGATTCATCCCACGCTTGTCCAGAGTGTTTGGTGAATTTGAAAACAAGCTCTCTTTGTTGGTAAAATGTTCATTTAAGCTGAAGTCTCTTGTGTCTCGTTGAGGAATTCAAAGTGTTTGCTTTGATTAGTTGACTGTTTCGATTAGCTGCATACAGCATTTATCATTTTGAAACATTAATTTATCTTTTCATTACATGTGATATCCTAATAATCTCTCCGGTCTATCTCTTATCTCTCCCCTCACTCAAACAGTGATTGTCCAATTAGAGCTTCGACATAACTATAAAAGAAGTGAAGAAAGGTGAAGCATTGTACTGTAAGTGGGGTAAAAGACAAACCCTGCATTTAAAGAGTTTGGTTTTGACCTCTCGTTTTAACTCGCCATACATTTGGGGAACTCAGGAACGTTAGCCCCCTCAGCTCGTCAGCCTACATGAACCAAACACACCATTAAACCTAACTCAAAAATGTTAGCTTGAGATGGCGTTTTCTAACAACTTGCAAACATTCGCTCAATTAGCTAGCTAGCAACAGTCAATGAAATGTTAGCCTCCATAATTAAAGGTTGCAGAACAGTGGAAAGCCATTTTGTCTGTAGTGAAGAAACCATTATGAAGAAATACATCTGCCTGTTGCAGCTCAAGTCATGTAATTGACATTGTTAGTGTTTTTCAAATGACTGTTGAGTTTCTTTTTGAAATACGAATACACCGAATTTCCTGTTGGACTTTGTCTGCAGTTAAATAATGCTATAAAAGCCTATCTGTCGCAAGGCAATCTTCCGCTGCATGGTTAACCACTGCCAAATCCATGATGTAATAAACTCACTGCAGTGAACGGCCCAACAGAGGCTGCCAATCTCCCAAGTGATAATCTGTTTGTCCTGTTTGCGTTAACGGTTTATTGATGTTAAAATGAAACACCTTTGATAGCCAGCAACAGCAGCTTTCACGTCTAAAAACTTCCAGACATATCTTTATCAGAAGACTAATCAAACTGCAGCAACCCTGGAGAGAAGGTTTAAATAACATTTAAGATTACATTTTCAAGACATCTTAACATTTGATAGAATACTATCACTGTGGATATTGAAATACAGTCATGAAGCTGCAGCTCCAGCTCTGCCAAACAACACTCTTGGCAGCAACCACCATTAGCATCCCAAGATTAGCGCAGCCCTAAATTATTATTTTTTTTTTGATTGCTAAATAAACATCTCAGGTTTCTCCATCGCACCGGCGTCCACACTCCTACACCGCCTGCCCATCTGTGGTTTAATGAAATTCCAAGACCATGGCCACATTTGTTTATCGCGGTGCTTATTTATTTTCTGGGATGATTTGCTAACAGCAGGCACACAGGTTGTTGGAGGTAATAAGCAGGGGAGAGAGAAAGGAAGGAGGAGAGAGCGATTGTAGCTAAACTGTGTTTTTTTTACAGAGGATAATTTTGCTCCCCAGAAGGCTGTGATTGGCATTAATTACCCAACAGGTGCTAACAGCGATGAATCTCATAATTAACCAGTTTAGATTTAGCTCATTTGGGAAGACATGGGTATGAAATGCTGAAATGTGTGTGAGCATGTGTTTGATATGTGTGTGCATGAACAATGATGGAGATAATGTCAGAGATAGATTATACACATGTGTGTGTGTTTGTTGTGTCAGAACATCTTTCAGGTGTTAACCTTCAGACTGATGTCATTTCCAACACAATGACTTCTCTAATGGTCTCTATCTAACAACTTGGATAACTTACTTATCAGAGGTCGGACTTTGGTACACTAGACTTGATATGTGCGAAGGAGGGTTGGTCTAGAAAATGGGTATTATACTGAAGATTTAGAAACTCAATTCAGAGAAAAAACCTTTTGTCAGCCTTCAAAAACAGGTCAGTAGACATTACATTACATTACATTACATGTCACTTTTATCCAAAGCAACTTACATACTCAATACTGTGGACAATCCCCACAGGAGCAATTTGGGGTGAAGTGTCTTGCCCAGGGACACAACGACATGCTGACTGCAGTGGGGTTTGAACCTGTGACCCCCTGATCCAAACACCAACGCACAACCCACTGCGCCACACGCCTCCCGGACCTAGACCTACTGTGAAAACCGTAGCATTGCATTTAGATTATCGCACCTTTTTAGGTCTTTAGAGAATGACATCATCTGAAATGATTCAGGCATTGCTGAGAAAAGATGTTGGTTATCTTTTCCAAGCAGAGAAAAGACAACATGTAGTACACCATCCTTAAGATTCTGCATTTGGTAGGGGACGGGTTCCTTTGTCCATCAGCATGGATGATTATGGATTATTTAACCAGGCCAGACATGTGTTTCTCCTTCAACTGGAACCTTCTTTGAAGACAGATAGGGATACCCCCTAAATGGTTGTTTTAGTCTCAATGGACTAAGGTTTCTCAAGTCCATTAGTCTTCATTGATGTTTTTGCTGATGCTTTATCATCTTATTTCCCAAAAACTTCAAAACCCCTCAAGCTAACATCAGCTCCAACCATGATCTTTGACTTGATTGAGCTATATATAACACCCCAATGTTTCATTGGATTTGTCTGGATTTGTTGTGCAGGATTATTGATGTTCTCCTTATAAGCCCCTCTGATCTGAAGTTCTTCTTTCGTCTCACACCATGCTTGTTAGATTGTCAAAAATATCTCAAAACAGCAATCATTAGCAGAAGCTGCAGACCTATCTGCAACAAAATCTTCCTTATAGAAAACCTAACGCCGGTCTACCACACACATACAGTCACATAACACACAGCATGCCTCTTTCTAATGTGGAGTCTGTATCGAGGCAGAGATTGCTCCTCATAAACTGGTCCCTCCCTGCATATGTTGCCAAGCATTTGTTCTCGCTGTGGGCTCTGGGTGAGTTTCTAGAGGCCTCCTGGCACTGCCCGGGGTGTGGGGTGCACGGTTGTCCATATGGGGATTTCCTTATGACCCATTTCTTACCCCCATGCTGTCCCACAGACTCCATCTCTCTCCCTCCCCGCTCCGCTGCGTTCGCCAGGCAGAAGGAGGCGTCTGCTCTCACTGGTTCCCTCACACTCCCTGTTGCCAAGACACGGAGCGGAGCAGGAGAGCCGACAGTTACACTGGCACTCTGCAGGACTACTGCCTCGCAACGGACCCTCGCATGAATGCTACCGCAGATCATCGAGTGCCCGATGCAAAAGGCACATGCAAATGCGGTCACACGGAAAGCGGCATCAAAGGCACACATGGACACTGGGTGCAAACACCCGTGTGGGAATGTGCATCCACATGCCTCAATATACATTTCTGTTGTACAATTGTTTTAAGCCACCGTCTTCCTCACAGAGTGTCCAAAGGGTTCAAAGGGCTATATGCAATGGCTATGCAGGCTCCTCCAACAATGCAACATGAATATAAGACATCGAAATAGACTAATGTGCAGGTAATGCAGGAGAAGTGAACGATATGCAAGTACAATAGATACTGTAAGATGAGCTCAAAATAGAATGTCAGATGTGAATGCTGTACCGTGAATTTAAAATACAACACAAATGGCAAACACTCTGTACACTTTGCACCCTGCCCCTGCTTACAGATGAAGCGAGGCAGCCGGTCTTTCTTCAGTAACCTACTTTTTCTTTATCTCCCCGTCTCTCCGAGGGGGTATGGATGTCTCGCTCGAGTCCATCCCTGCGGCGCGGGGCCACCAAATGGCCGCGTTTAGTTTACATCGCTAATAATAGAACGTCCCTGAGCTGAGGCATCTCTCGTGGATGAACAGACAGAAGTGTGAGACTCACTCACGGGGGCTAATCTGTCCCTCTTGGAGCCGATATCCCTCTGGGCCACTCGGGAGAAATCTTTAAGAGGATTCGTTCCCCAAAAATGTTACGTCTTCCATGAACGGGAGGAAATCGGGGGGAAAAGTATCGGATGCAATGAAAATGCACTCCATCGACAGAGAAAGTGAAATACTCAC
This sequence comes from Trematomus bernacchii, assembly GCF_902827165.1. NCBI lineage: Eukaryota > Metazoa > Chordata > Actinopteri > Perciformes > Nototheniidae > Trematomus > Trematomus bernacchii. Next base: position 585,202 of record NW_022988050.1, on the reverse strand, counting down.
GATGCTTTTCACAACAGATGGACAGAAGGAGCAAGGGATTGAGGAAGAGGAGGAGGCAAAGGAGGGTAACAGGTACACAAATAACACACGGATGAGAGTGTGTTGCTTACCATGTGTTGATATGAGACATATGGCAGCAATGCAGAGGCAGTGAGATCACTCTAAACACGGAGCCTCTCAATCTGGCCCCGCCGAGGCCTTTTCTCCCTATTAGCGAAGCCATGTCGCATCTACAATAAAGCACATCATCACGTTCAATTAGAGCAAATTATGCTTTCACAGCTCGGTAGCACACACAGAAAAACACATCAAAGCAGCACTGGATGATGTTGAAGATTAACCCCAAGCAAGGGGACAGAAATGGTGTTTTTTAGTTTTTAGAAGAGCATGAGAGATTATACAGCTCACATATGGATGCAAGGCTGTTTGCCTCACTTCATCATTGATGTGTTTGATGTGTTGTGGCACACAGGAATGGAAGGAGGGGGGGGGGGGGGCATGAGAACGTGAGAAAGACAAGAAAAGAAAGCATTGTGGACGTAATGTTCTGAAGGAAACTTCGGAAATGTCAAGAAGTTATGAGTCTTGCAGCGAAAACAAATCACGTCTGTGGAAAATGATAACGCTTCATGTTATCGAGCTGTTGTGCTTCCAGTCAATACTAGGATGTATGTAACAAGGGGTTATTTGTACTGCGGCTCTCTACACGTACACCTAGAAGACCTTTCTTTGTTCCCCCGAATAAAAATAAGCTGGTTAATTGCAGTGTGGGATTGATTAGATTGTTCTGATGGAGTGCACGTAGCCTAGCCCGTTAGCGCCTGCGTTTAACTCCCAGATTTGTCTGAATTCAGCTCTTATTGCGATTCTCTTTCTCTGCTGGATGACTGCTGAGGGGTAGGCGAAGGGGACATCTGCCTGCTGCCCTTTCTTGTCCTCGCTGGCCGAGAGAAGCCCCCTCACAGCTGTGACACTTAAACCTGCCACGAGTTCAGCCCAGGGGCCAGGTGCAGCCGACTAAAGCTTTACCACATAAAGCTTCTCCTCAGGGGAGAGAGACTGTAGGGCAAAGACGTCAGGGGAATAAATGCTGAGGTCACGTTTAATTAAATACTATCTGCTATCAGCACGTCTGCTCTGTTATAAAGCCGGCTGCTGGATTCATGTGATACTGATGTATCATTTGAAAGCCGATAAGAATCAGAATGACATTATCAATTGTCGGTTATTAAAATGTTTCTTAGAACACAGGAAAATGTTAAATAGGTACAAAAAAAAGGAAATTGTATTTTGTAAATACTGTACATTTAACAATCTATATGCCAACATGCACACAATCACAGTGAAAACATGCCGATGTTAGGCAGGTGTAATGTTTGGCACCATGTTCACAATCTTTCCATGACATTTTGCAGGCACAGAAGATAAACCTTAAGATTATTTCCAACTGTTGGATGGGTTGTCTAAAAAATAAATGAGGTTTCACTTTATCCAATCCTTTTATTTTAGGACCAAATGCATGCAAAGGTAAGCGTATTAGCATGCTAACATTTTGTAATTAGCAGTGAACAGAAAGTACAGGTTATATAATTCACTACTTTTGCATGCATTTGGTCCTAAAATAAAAGTATTGGATAAAGTGAAACCTCATTTATTTTTTAGACAACCCATCCAACAGTTGGACATAATCTTAAGGTTTATCTTCTGGGACTCATGTGTGCCTGCAAAATGTCATGGAAATCCATCCAAAATTGTCCTAAGGCGTATTAGAGACATGGGAAAAAGGTTGAAAATATTGGCCTCTTAAAAAGTTTTTTTTAAAGTTAGCTGCAGCTCAATATTATATTCCTTCAGAATAAGTCAGACGTTTTGCTATACTTTTTCCATCTTACAGACCTTAACTACCGGACAGGTTCTGACAGGAAACCATTGGAGAGCAGTGTCCTGGGTCGGCCTGCTGACATGTTGTCAGAGGTGTCAGCCCCCCGTGGAGAAACACAACATTATCATCCCCATCTCCCACTGCCTCCTGCACGTCCGTCTCACTTTGTCTCTAGCAGCATGTTGCCCTCAGTTGATGGAGTGGCAGCCCCACTGCTGCTGACTCATAACCCTGAATGAAGCGGGGGGGGGGGGGGGGGGGAAACAGTAAAGCTCAGTAAGTCAAGGTGGTACTGCAGTGGTAGCATCCTGCCAATCAGGGAGCTCTAAACGACCTCTAGAAAACTCAGAGAGAGGACAGAATAAGTTAAGACTTCTTTTTGATCTGGAAAACATTCACAAACAATCAGGCCATGACTTACAATGGAATGTTTTTCCTGCGAAGAGACCGAAGATCATTGAAGAAAAACAATGGGCCCAGGTGTTACCGTGGCTGCTCCATTTCCTTGAGTGGTGCTTCATCATCGTGATGAATAGGGGCTCCTCGTTGTCAATCATGTGCTTTAGTGGAGCAGGTATTTATTCCTCTGTTTTCGCTGTCTGCCTGTCTTCCTCTCTGTGGTGAGTGATGGGCCCCGTCATGAGGAGGAACACCCGGTCTGTAGACACCAGAGACGACTGGCCGAGGCACAAATGAAATAAAGCTAAATACACATTTTGTACACCTCATAGGGTCCAGGTGAGGGAATACTGTAGTGAGGAAAGAATCAGTATGTTCAGGATTCAAACTGATCTGCTACCACTCTTTGTAGGTATGCACCAGTCCAATGTTTGGTTAGTGTATCCAAGTACTGATCTGGTACCATGGCTGTATTCTTTCCACAGACTTCTGCAAAATCTGCATCCAGCAACTCATTGGGTTCATCTATGTCAGGGGTGTCAAACTCAAGGCCCCGGGGCCAAATCCGGCCCGCGACTTCATCTTATGTGGCTCGCAAGAGCTTGCAAAGAATATAATACGTTTATTATACGGTTACATGCTACTTTACAGAATATCTATATATGTTCATTTTAATTAATTTCTTATTTTATAGTTATTTATCATTTTCAATTTTTATCTTTGATTTATTCTTAATTGTATTAATCTGTGTGAATCTGTGCTGTCCTGTTTTTCAATCTTACCCTGTTGCTGTTAAACTACTGAATTTCCCCACGGGGATTAATAAAGGTCCATCTTATTTTACAGAAGCATGTTGCCCATAAACTATATGTCCCACAATGCATCTCATTTTGTGACATGCGCACTGAAGAGACTTGCAATTATTTGCCCTAGACTTCTGCTTTCAGACGTAGTTAATTATGAAGTTATTCCCCTATCCGATAATAATCCAATGCAGAGGCAATAATGTAATATAATACATTATTTCATATATATGATGTATTTATATATGTATATTTATATAGTTACAACCGGCCCTTTGAGTGCAACCATAATGCTAATGTGGCCCACGATGAAATTGAGTTTGACACCCCTGATCTATGTTATGCAAGGGTGATAGCAGTAGCAAAATAAATAGCTTAAAAGTCCACATTGCCTGCAAAAATGTAATGTAATGTTTGTTGGTATTCACAAATACCCCGAGTTCAGGTGTCTGTTGAGAACTAAAGTCAGATCAACTATTCCCTCATGATTGTTTTCTGATCATTTTGCTTTTCAATGATCATTTTAGCATCCCAGTTCTAGTCATAAAACATATACTATTGATTGTCTATCATGCTGCTAATTGATTTGTTCAACTTATTCCACTGCCTAATAAGCAGGAAGGTCAATTTAGTGTGATTTCTTGTTGATATATAATTGCAGATCTCAGTAGCTTTTCTCACCAAACCCCTTTGAGCACGTTCTGTTTCTCCCACACATCTGTCAGCTCTCAGCAGTGCACAGGCCTTATAGTTTTTAAAGCGTCTGATAAACGGGTCTTGTTATCCGGAGGTGTTGTTTGGCATTTCATTTGCTCGAACGCCCTTCACGTGTGAGCTGTTTCCATCCACTCGTGCAGTGTCGATGCCACAAGGTAGATTATTTCTCCGTTTAAATACGAGTGTGAAGTCAGCTGCAATGACACATTATGAGACCGTTACAAATGGATAACCCCATCTGCTACGGTTTAGAAGTTGGATACGGATACAAATCTAACGGCAACTGTCCTAGTATACAGCATGTGTCAGAAGCAGTGGACGGAAAAGAATGAAATATGTTCAAAGGACGCATCTCAAGGGACATATATAGAAATATCAGAATTGTTTCGACACCTTGTTTTCTTGCCATACATGTTACTTTTAAAGAAATTCCTTTGAACTGAGACATTTCTAGTTCATACAGGTCTTTAAAGATATCAGAGGGTATCTAATGATTGATTGAGTCGCTATTTAACAATGTCCTGTGGGACTCAACACATTGTGCTTTGACAAGACAACACAAGACGGAAATGGATGTTGAATCTTGTTGCTTAGCTTCCTCTGTCGATAGGAGAGAGGAATAATGGAGATCGATAGCACCTCGAAATGAGGAATGCATGACGTGGCTCTTTTCATAAAAAGCTGGCCACGGGAGTTATTGTGTTTTCAAAGGATTGGAGAAAATTAAGGGTAGATAAGCTGCTCTCTCTGCTCTCATTCCCCTACGCCATTTTCCCCGACTTTTTCAATAATACGGTTTCTCTGCATCGCACTCCTATCTGTTTAATGGTCATCCCTCATGAGGATTACTCAGTGATAGCTTTTGTAACAGTTGGCTGCACGAATGTCTCTGTAGCCCATTTCTCAGTATCTCACTAGCATTTCACGACACACTCTCCATCGTGCCCCCCCTCCCCGCGCTCTCTTTCACTATCTCTTTCTAAATGGGAGTGCGTCGATGTGCTAATGAGCGAAGACAAAGCTAGCAGCATATGGTGATGATAATGAGATGAACAATGTTTGGAAAACAAAGCCGTATATAAGGCTGAGGATGTGACACATTGCTTTGGAGAAGACACAGTGTGGTGCGCTGAATGCCATACAGCAGCCTGAAGGCTATAAGCTACATGAGATATATTATTCATGATACCCACGTCCTTAAGGCAATGTTTCTGGGCTCATGACTGAACGCTGGTGCCAGTGACATGCCTTTAATAAAGTTAAATCCTTTTATACTTTCGCAGATGCTTAGCTTTTTTGCCCCAAAGTGATGATGCAAGTTCTCATTTTTGTGGCTTAGAAACTGTGTCGCTAAACAGTAGAGTCCTGCAAACTAAAGCACTTATTCCCCAACCTTTTAATCAAGCTTTACCCAGAGAGTCGTCAGAAATGTCTCTTCGATGATAGTGTTACAGGTTGTGGGTTTTGGAGTCTGTGTGTGTGTAAAATGTGATGGCCAAGGCGAAGTGCGGCGGTATGAAGAGAGAGACGAAAGTATAGAGAAAGTGGTCAGAAAAGTCTAGTCTGTATGTATGCAATACAGTGTCAATGTAACTGATTACTGTGACGAACGTGAATAAACGGAGGTTCTTCCCACGGCACCCGAACGCCCCGTTTTCATCCTTTTTCCCCTCGAAGTGTCTGGGCAGCTGGTTACCGGCTGACAACGAGCCAAGTCAGAAACCACCGGTGTGTATTCGAAACTACGGTTTCGGTGCCGAGATACCGTTAGTAAAAAGGTAACATCAGATGCCATGTGTGTGGATGGTATAAGACAATTACAAGTTGATAGTGTTCCTTTTAGCTAACTAGAAGCTAACTTCAGCTGTTCTTCCATTGCTTTTCCAACTGTGTAGCCTTTGTGCTTGTTTGCTAACCACCTAACCCTGACATACCGTATTTATATCCAATTCTAGTTCTTCGTTCAATCAAAATGGGTTAGGCACTCTGCCACTGGTAACTGGTCCATCTCTTTTCTAAAGTAGGCTACCCAGTGACTTTGAAACCCCTCTAACAGCTGTATGCAGTTTGCTTGGCTCTAAAAGGCTTAGCATCCGTGTAAAATAGTTTCTATCTGTGAGCTTTTTGGCCCTTTCACCTCAAACTTGCCCCCTACTTCTGACAGAGCCAGCGGGCAGCAAAGACCCACAGAGCCAGGGAGAAGATCTGCTCTGTTCTCCCTGGCTCTTTTTCACACAAGCCAACTTTCTTGTTTCTATTGATATATAAAGATTTCATGAATTTCTGCGCTCCAGTCACTTGTGCCCTTTAAAGTAGGGCTGCTCGATTATGGCAAAAATCATAATCTCGATTATTTGGGTCAATAATTGATATCACGATTATGAAAAACGATTATCCATTTACTTTGAAAACATCAATTTATTGGAGAAAAGAAAATGGGAACAGTATCTTTTTAACAGTTGATTACCCTGAACTTTAAGTATAATTCAACTGAAAAACCAATAAAAAAAGAAATTAATAAAAAAAAAAAAAAAAAAAAGTAATAATAATAATAAAAAAATAATCGTTTTATTTCGATTACGTTGTTTTCGAAATCGTTGCAAGCCATAATCGTAATTGCGATTAAAATGCGATTAATTGAGCAGCCCTACTTTAAAGCCCAAACGTGACTTTCTTTGTCAAGTCTTCGCATAAACTCCCTCATCCAGGGGCGGACTGGGACTAAAAATCAGCCCGGGAAACTCGACCGGCCGAACTCGGTACCGCTAGTCAATTGTCAACGGGGGGAAAACTCCCGGTATTCCCAATGGCCAGTCCGCCCCCGCCCTCATCTTACCAAACCAGCATGCAAAACGGATTTAACATCCAGATCCCGGGGAAATTCCCAGTAACTCTGTGGTCCAATAGTGGGGACTTTACTCACTTTGTTATCCTCACCTTCCTCCATGCTGCAGGACAGAGATATGGTCCGAAGTGGTTAAGACAGATTCATGGCTTCATATGCACTGTAAACAGGAGGGCAAGTAAAGAGGAAGCTTTCTGCTCCCCCGCCTCACACATAACCTTTTTATAATTTCACTGTGACTAAATATGCAGAGTAACCGAGAGGACCCCACACACTCCCACACAGGGGATGTGTGGACTGTCACATACTGTACTGTAAGGGTGAGGGATAAAAGCGAGTCAAGAGCTCTCAAAGCTTTTATAGATAGAGAAAAATGCATGTTGCATCAATTTTCATGTTACTGTTTTGAGCTAATATCACGTAGATGTTTACAGTTGCTTTGGACAAAAGGGAACTTCTCATGTTTCATTTTGAGACTCTATTCAAACAGGTTTTCAGTGTCGCGGCAGAGTTTTATAGTCAACATCTTTTCAACTTCAACATCCTGCCCGTTTTGTACCCAAAGACGACTCACAAATTTGCCTTTCAACCAAACTAGAGCGAGTCCTTCAATAAAACATGCAGGCTCTTTTGACAATGCCTGACAAAGCCGTTAGGATGTGACCTAGAACAAGCTCAGAGGAGGCGAGCAGACACGTGAAGAGTAAGTGGAGAGAGATGAGCAGACAGACCGCAGCAGGCAGCACAACATAGGTTGCATAACAATGACTTCTTCAGTACAGTACAGCAGGCCTGCCTGTTGATATGTGGGCGCGGGTGACTGCGGGACAATGCGAACTCGCCTTGTGCTGCAGAGCAAATACTACATGAGAGAATACTGTTGCCATGACAAGAGAGCGAGATTGAGAGGGTTGAGTAATGACAGAGAGGCAGTTTTGCAGCTGAAGAAAAGAAGAGGGTTTATCCATTTGCAGAGTGAGGAGAAAGAGGGAATAATAGATTAGTCAGCTGCTCGCAATTTTCAACGGCAAATCAAACAAGCGGTGAAAATTACACTGTAGCGATGGAGCCGGGCCAAGCGTGAGATAGAAGCACTCCTACATACATGTGCTTGATGTCTCTCTTATATTTCTAAAACACACAACGTACAGCACACATCAAGGGACACGGTTGAATGTGTTGCCTGCCCCGTTTCCATGAGGAAAAGCACAGATACCACATGTTCGCCCCGGGAGGATTTGCTGCTTCACGCTGGATGTCTGGCTTCCCACGGGGGAGAGAAACGTGCCTTTGAAATCGCTCTGTGTTTCGGTGCCTCTGGAGCGTTATATGTAGTGCACACTCATGTTGTGCTGACTGCACTGTCTGTTACCTGCCGGTCATAAGCTCATCATCCACACGCTGTCTCATCAGTGCGGTCACACTTACTGTAATCCTGACATTCGCCTTCGCCCCTGCAGGGTGAATTCATGTAAATGTTTTTTTTATACGCTGAAAAGAGGGTTCAAACGGCGGCATACATTTCAGACTGAATGCATGATCAAATCCACTGCTGTTAACTCGCGACTCCTTAAGTAATACCCTGTGATGGCTTCATATGCTTAAACTCCCAGTTTCCTCCTGTCAGTGATTGATTCAAAAGCAATGATTTAGCCAATTTACTGCTACTTTTAAAATATACATATACAATTAGCCAGTGTTGTGAGCAGGCCTTAAAGGGTGTAGTTTGGTACAAAGAAAAAGGTTCCCATATGAAATGGCGCACAACAGGGTTTTTCAAATGTATTTTATTGTGCTTTTAGCACCACAAGCCGAGTATCATATAATTCCATTATATAAGAGAAAAGGACATATTTACGTCCGATATCTCCACTACCAGTTCATCAAAAATCTCTATTATGATTTCAAACTGTAATCTGCTTCTTTTAAAGAAGACAAAAATGGAAATGATGAATGTATCATACTGGAAGGTAAGAAGTAAAGGCCAGACGTCCATCTTGTCAATCTCATTGAGGTCTGAGAAAAATCATAATCAGTGACCTTTAAAGTCTTCTGGCAGCCATTCAACTGCCTGTGAGCTGCCTGTGGAAACCTGGTGTACCTGGAGCGATTCTGTTATACAATAATACAAAAAATTGTGAGTGTTTTTTTACATCCATTTCAGCCGTTGCTTCCATTGAAATTGACTAGTGCACAGGTAGCAACAAATATTACTATTTCAAATGTGTGCACTAGGTAAAAGCCTTTTGCACAAGACATATAAACAAGAAACATGACAACAACTGCATGAGAAAAAGTAGGACCTTGTTCCCATCTGGAATAGATCTAAACTCAACTCTGACCTTTACATACATTGGGAGAAGTGCTGCTTTCATTTGAAAAAACAGTACTCTACCTCACACATATTGCTGTATACCGAGTTCCCACTCAAATAAACACAGGTTTTTGGCAGGAGCGGCGTTTAACAACTTGAAATGTGTGGAACCCCCTGATGAACCAATGCAGCCTCATTGAAATGATTGGGATTTGTTTCCCTCTTTGCTATTGTTGACGTAAACCCCTCTTATCGGATTACATCCAGTTACAGGATTACATCAGCAGTCAACAATAAATGTTTTTCAATAGCGCCCAGCACGGCTACTAGAGGTCAGACACAGACCAGTGTGTGGAGTGCATGCAAGTGGAAAACTGCCACTCGAAGAAATTAACCAAGCAAGCAAACAACATTTAGTGAGAAGTAGAGAGTCCCAAGAGCCGATTATCAAAATGTCATTAGGGAATTCTAAAGGCCTTTTCAATCTTACATTTGAAAAGTCTTTGAACAAATGGGACAAATGAATGAGGGAATTCAATATTACGGTACAACTCCACCAGTTTTAACCGCCCAGAAAGAACTGCAGGTTATGTGTTCAAGTATTTGTCAGAAAAACACCCTTCTTATAGCACCACCCTCAGTCCAATCCATCACTTTCCAGATGAGCAAGTCTTCTGGCCTTTGTCCTACACACAATACTTTCTGTGCAATCACACTGGAAGGATGACATTCATTGATTTTGTTGACCTCATGGCCTTTAACCTCTGCTCCTTATACAACGGTGAATCTCTGAGAGCACCAAATAACTGAAATAACAAATCCATGGTTGAGGTTTCAAAGCCTTTTTTCTTATCAGATTCCTTCAACTTCTCAGGTTTCTTAATCATATACATTGGCTTTATCAATGGGCTTTACTTTTGTATAGCTACACATGTATAGTTATTCTGTTTCAGGGCAGTTTGTTTGTGCCAATTATATTATGAAAGCTTTGTAAAAATGTTCAGTGTCAACAAAGTTTGGCTGTGAGATGTACTGTTGTGGGATCTTAGTTTAGCTCACTGCTTGTCAAACTGAGTCCCAACTGTATGCAATTATTTTTCCTTTCTTTAAAGTTCGCTTTTGTCCTTGTCTTTGGGAAATATTCCAGTAGCAGGAAGCTAATATTGACTGTCACTGGAGATAGTTAAAAGACTGCAGTGACCTCAGAGGATCAGTGCGTTTGGTGTAGCTTGATGACGCACTTTGACCACAACATCAGATTCCCCCTTCATCCCCCTCATCCTCCTGATGGGCATCATGTGGACAGCTGTCAGTCATCCTGCTGAATAGTGGGATGTTATCAGAGGCAGTGTTTTCACTCTGTGATCACCGATCCTTTTCACCGAGAACAAGGGGCAGGGATGATGGGTATTTGCATAAAAGTCCTCGAGCAGTATTAGAGCAGTATCAAGAATGCATGAGGCGACAATTATACGTATTTTGGCCATCTTTGTCACCCTTGTCAACTGAGTGCTAACACAGTGTTTCGACAGACCTGAAATAATTACAGCACTCTGCGAGCAAAGAGAACTGGAGGAGAGAAGATTGTTGATTGTTTCACTCTGAAGCGAAAGAGAATTAGAGTAAATATTGGAGAAAGTTGGGACAGTGTGATTCGCAGAGAGCAGCAGTACACAGCATTAATCCTTGTCGTGGATTTTATGCATGAGCAATACAGAGAAATTGGCAAAGAATGCTCAAACTATCAGTAAGTCCCGTCGACTGGATTGCTTAATATTGTTTTGGTATGACGTGCTTGCAATGTCTCCAATAAATCCACAAGTACATCTATTGTAACCCTATTAGCAAATCCATTGTATGAATCACGGTGCTATGTTTAAGCCTTTGTGAAATTTGGTTTTAAAATGGATGATGCAACTCCAACATTTTGAACAGCTGCTGGGTAGCATGGCAAAATCTGGACTGAAACGTTTGTTTGACCATCTTCCTATGGACATTTTTGCACTATGTACATCATGTTTTTATATATATATCCTGCTTACTTGAAGTAAACGGTTATTTTGTGATTTTTTTGTAAATGATTGAGTGTTCTTGCATTTTAATGTGTGAGTTTTTTTAATACCTCGGGACTGTGGGAAACAGTATTTCGATCTCTCTGTGTGTACAAACATATTTTGAGATTGACAATAAAGTTGACTTTGACTTCCACTTCAATCTTCAACGACAACCTGAGAAATGTTGGTAATCAAACTTAATAATATGGGAAACAATCTCCCAACATACTTGACAATGCCGTTTGTTTAATGAGAACAGTAGAATGATATCACCCCTCTCATCTAACTTTGTGCCAGAAAGCGAATATGTAGTGTATTTCACAAATATTACTCGAAGCCAAAACACACCCGGTTGTAACCAGATGTTTATCTGAGGCGCAGCGAGGCTGTAATTTGAATTGCCAGCTTGTCACACCCGCAGCCAGCCAACTTGGCAGAGCAGACACGAGTCCAGTTTAACACATTGTATTTCTAGTCCCTCTGGTTAGACTATTTCATATGTATCTGACCAGATTACAATAAATCCACATCATTAAACATTTGCGTACACTCACAATCAATATTCCAATTACTGTATATAGACTATTCTGCACTGTTTCTATTATATTCTGTTTCTATTATATTTAAGCAATAGCTCACGACAGGCCGTGGTATATGCTCAGTATATCACAGCTAAGGGGCGTGGTTCGGCCCAGCTAAGGGGCGTGGTTCGGCCCAGCTAAGGGGCGTGGTTCGGCCCAGCTAAGGGGCGTGGTTCGGCCCAGCTAAGGGGCGTGGTTCGGCCCAGCTAAGGGGCGTGGTTCGGCCCAGCTAAGGGGCGTGGTTCGGCCCGACGCGAAGCTTTTCAGCCCAACTGTATACAGTTTTTCTCAGACGCGGAGGGACACTGACTTGTTGTGAAAAGTAACTACAATTCTACCCGTGGTATACGCTCAGTATATCACAGCTAAGAACCAATCAGATTGCTTGATTTGACTTGTCCGTTTTATAATCTATTTTATTTTATTTACTTGTACTATTTTATCTGAGTTATTGTGTTGCACTGTTGGAGGAGCCTGTGACCTAAGATTTTCATTGTCATAAATACACTGTAGCTATGCACACATGACAATAAAAGCCTTGAAACTTGAAACTTAGTGACAGTACAAATGTAAGGTAGTGTTTTTTGTGTGTGTTCATGGTCTCACTGCGAAACCATTTCATTCTGGAGTGCCTGAAAACAAGGGGAGTGCTTTGATAGGATTTTGAATGGTGCAATTGTGCTCTGAAACCAAGCAAAATCCATTATGAGATGAGAAAATGGGTGACCTCGTGCTGGCCATTTCGGCCTCCTAGGATAAAACGAAGAAGAGGACGGGCATTCACCGTGGCGGGGTTGAATAAGGATTCTATTAGATGCATGAAAGAGAAGGGCTTTAGCATTATCGTGGATCAATGCCATTTCCATTCACACAGCCTTTTGTAAGCCAGATGTCTATAAGAACCTACATGTGTCCTTTTTTTCTCTTTTCACCAAGCACCATGGGACATTTCATCACATTGGGGAATCTTGTCTCTTGTTCTTTTCTCTGCACGGCCTCACGCTGTCTGGCACTCCAATGCCGTTTTCAATTGCCTCTTCTCTCTTTCTTTACCTCGTCAGTACGTGTGGTGTGAATCATTGCCAGGACTAAGGTTCTTCATCGGTAACAGCGCAACTTGCTTGCTTGACAGTTGGACTGTACACCGCTGGGATACAACTGAGAAGATGGAGGAGGACGTTTATATTGTCGGGTTGTTGTCCTATGGGTTCCCCTTTATTGTCTAATGAGCAGCAGAAGGCTATCTGTAGGAACACCTAAGAGGGCTGAAAGGAGAAGGAGGGGAGAGTTTACATGACTGCATTGAGACTGTCCATCTTTTACTGTCCTTCCGTTATTCTTTAACTTTCTGCTTCACCTCCTTTTTGTCTCTTCATTTCTCATGCAGCCTCTTTCTTCTCATTTCCCCTGTTTTTCACTTTCCCCCTCGTGTTCCTTTCTCCAGCTCTGCGTCTCATAACTTGTTCGTACTTCTCCAATTATCAAGTGGCAGTATTTGGGGCTTTTAACAGAATGCATTCACTTAGCGAGGGTAACTTCGCCTTCGGTAACAGGAATTTGCAATTATCCGTCAAGACTCAGTGCAGCGAGAGAACAATGCTGAAGAGAGTGTCCTCTGAATTCCCACACAGTTTAACATTCGTCTGTGCTTTAAAGTTAGATCAGTGCAGTTCTGCTACACTTCCTCGCCGCTCTCGTAGAACTCCGTCGAGCTTCTGGCGCCGCCCTTCAAATCTGTCCTTACATATCCTGCCATCTGGTGTCTGCATGTTACAGAGGAGGGCGGTTTAAGGTGCGGTTCTTGATTAAGGCTGATTCATACATTAATCAACCGTGGTTTGGTTGAGAGGGCTACTTTTAAAATGTGCTAGAACATGAAGGACTGAACGGAAAAAAAGTTAGCCGGAAGTAAAGGTCAAACAGTTTAAATATTTAAAATAAAGTAGCGGATAAACAGATGACGTTGTTAGCTAAAAGTAGCGGATAACCTATTGAAATTGTTAGCTAAAACTAATTGATGAGATGTTAAATAATGAATAATGAAATAGTGTAAACACTAGACAATTAACATGTCCATGTACTGTAACTGTCAATATAACCCAAATGCCAATTTTGCAGTATCCTACACTGCATCAGCTTTTCACAGCAGTTTCTTCCCATTACTCGTCACGTTACAACTTCAGTTTAGAGTTCAGCTGAGAGGGTCAAATGTATTTTAGATTATGTGAAAAATGCAGAGTACAGAATCTGTCAACTATGCAGACAAGTCAAATCAATTTGAAATGCAGAAGTGAATCTCCAGTGAGAGCAGTGGGTCCGATTGCAGAGCATTTTCACATTTGAAGCATTGAGTGCAAAAGATTGGCCAAACGTTACAATCACGTCCAAGAACATTGATCCTGTGGAAACGTCTGAAGTGTCTGCTTGTGACAGATCTTTCTTCATTGCCACTGCAGTGGAATTAACCCCAGGTCAGCACTGTAAAGATAGACTGATAGTTCCTATAGAAGTACTGTACCGTCAAGGGGATATGGTGAGACACCGAGGATCAAAGGATTCCATCTGGTTGGCGTTCTAGGAATAGTTTGTCTAGTAAAAAACATTATCTTACAAACAAGAAACATTTAGTCAGTTTATTTAATTTTTGATTAATTTAGGTAGTGCTAATTTTATAATCAAACAAACTTTTAGTGTGAGAATTCCTTGGCTTTCATTTAAATAATTAATTTGAACATTTTAAACCCTTGTTCTCGACTGAGGGCTTATTAAGGACACAGTGTTCAGATTTTTCTCACAGTATCTCACACCAGGATTTAAGAAGTTTTAATAAAACACTTCTTTTTTTGATTAGCTGTTAATCATCTTAGTCAATCTACATAAAACATGTCAGCTCAGCAATATAGTGAATTCTGTATCCTGGTACATGAGTATTCCAGCTTAAAATCTCTCATAAAACTGTAGTACTGGCATGCATGGTCAAATGGATGGTAAAACCGGATGTCAATGACAGCAGATGCAGCTTTTCAGCGTACATATATACTCTCTGGTAACTGTCCAAATGTGTATAAGGCAGCACGACATATAATAGGCTGCAGCTGTAGAATGATGGCAAGAGTCCATCGGCTGATGGTACCGACATGAATGGATGTTGGAAGAATTGTCGAGCATCATTTCTAAAATTGGCAGATCCTACAGTGTGAAAAAGGAGGGTGTTATGTAAGAGCTTTAAACTGTCAACGCTCGCACTACACCTGATTCTAACCTTGTCTTTTCACGTGTCCCTTCCCACAGAGGGTGGTCAGATCAACAACAACGTGGGAGTGGGCTCTAACGTGGTCCAGCAGCACCCTTACCCGGCCCTCAACCAGCTGGCTCACGTCTACGAACAGCAGCAGCAGCAGCAACAACAACAACAACAACAACAGCATCAGCAGCTACAGCAGCAGCAAAACAAGGACTTCAACAAGTACGCCTCCCTGAAGGCTGTGGGTGAGTGTCTGACAGCTTCTCTGATTATCTTAACTAAAGAACAGTTACAGTGTGAGAAGAAATAGCGTACTTGATGTTGTGCTCTTGGTTTTTGGGGGTTGATTGTAGCACTTTCTATGGCAATGTTTGGCAGTTCAGAATGAATCTTAAGAGCAGTGAATTTGGAGACTTTTATCAATTACTTGTTATTGTCGTGGGGGGGGGGGGGGGGGGGGGGGGGGGGGGGGGGGGGGGGGGGGGGGGGGGGGGGGGGGGGGTGGGGTTATTTGTTCGGTTGTTTGCGTGTGTTTTCATTCTGTCAGAAGCTACGTTTTCATACAACTGCACCCATTAGTCTTGTATTCTTTGAGATACATTTATGAATGTATGCTCAAGGACATCTCATGGTTCACAATTGTATACCATCATTGACTGCTGATTCTCACTACTCTTAATCGACTTTTAGACGCCACAAGTAAAGAAGAAGAAGTCAACAGCTGCTTAAGTAACAAAACAATATTGTCGGCAAATGGCGAGGCAAAAAAAAAGCATTTCTTGGTGTGTTGCGGGGCCAATCTTTGCTTTTTTCATGGCTCAAAACATAAATCCACAGAGAGGTTTGGTCTTTTTTTTTTTACAAGAGCATTTGCAGGTTAATTCCATATCATATATTGTTATCCCTCCCTACAGGCCGATCACGCAGACTGCGTGGGGCCTCACCTTGCAGAGGGGGCCTCATCTTGCGGAGGGAGCCTCAACTGAGCCGAAAATGCGGCGCACCTATGCGGCGCAATTAGTGTGGCGCGGCACAGTTTCGCCGCTGCTCCACTAGCACCCCCCACCCCGTCGACGCTCGCGAAACAGAGGGCCTCATCATATATCTTTGCGTGGGGCCTCATGTTGGCCAGGGACGGCCCGGGTTATCCATTAAAGTGAGGCACCATTCAAGAAGAATACATCCATGTTTTTCGTTTGACGTCGCCACTATCTTGACTGTAAGGAAGTTCAAACTTGACTAGTTTTCATTACAGTTAACCAAACCCAGCAGCGATGTGATTAAACCACAGAGCTCTGCAGGCTGATCTGACAGGTGATATTGATTAAACTACCAAACTGGACGCGCTGTAAAACAGTAACAGCCTGATATCAAGCTGTTTGACAGCTTAATGCATGCCACAAGACTCAATGAGCTCATTTCTTAGTTGCAGCTGATTTAAATTCTCCTCACCATGCCCATATGCTATTGGCAGTGGCATCACTATTTCATAACCTGAATTCATTTTAGATTGACTTGTGAATTTGTCAGTGCGTGTGTCAGCTTGTTTATGCTAGACAGGTGCCCTGCGCTCACTTACATGCAGCCCACTCACGCCAGATATCATCCAAACACACACATTGAGAAATCAGTACAAACAGCTGCAAGATGCCATTTGTCTGTATTTATTAAAAAACAATCAGCTCATCTTTTTAAAAGCCTATCTCTGCATGACAAGCAGCGGAGTAAGAAATATTTGATTCAGATGACAAATAGGTGTGAGGTGTCTCTTTATTGTAAATATAAATATGACTCCCTACACCACGCTGCGTGCAGAGGACCGTGACTCATCCCCAGACATGTAACAGTAATAAATGATCATGCTTGTTTATGTACTGCTTTATGCCCTGGAAGCAAGGTGTAATTATAGTAGCCGTTTATATAACTGCCAGCGAAATTGAAAGCAGAAACGGATGAATAATAAGTGAGAAGTGGACCACATCATGTTTGAGCTTTAAGAAATTACACCTCGTGAGAACATCAATAAAAACGGTGATTAACACTGTCATCCCGAGTCCTGGACCCTGGCACATGTTGTCATATTGTGCGGCGGTGTATTTCTGTTCATTCCCAGAATGCAGGGCAAATATAGACATCACACAATATATATTTTCAGCTACAGCTGTGTTTGATTGCAGAAAATTGTTCATTTATCTGACGTGCTGACAGAAGACGATGGCGGTGTCGGTCCCCGAGGGTCAGAGAACAAAGGGATTCTTTCTCAACTCAATATATCGCACCAATATTCAAGAAGGAGAGAATATATCCATCATAGAGAAGATGCCAATTTATGTGCTGACAGAAGCTTCAATATATCAGAGTGCAGTGCAGCCGCAATTTGAGGAAGGGACTCAAACCCACTGTTTCCCAACTGGAAAATCTTCCTCTCTGATGTTAGGCTGCAGCTTTCCTTTCATCTCAACCACACATTCAAACCAACAGATGGATGCAGCACACGCTCCGGGGATAGAGGATGGCATTTTGGGGAATCTCAGGGAAAAAGATGAAGCAGGTTGAGGATACAAATGAACAAGGAAAAGGATGATTTTGGCTAAATTAATGGAAGTATTACAAATTGAGAGAACAGTATTAAAATATGTATTTTCCTTTGAATCATTCATTTGACTTAAAATGTTTTTTTTCCAAGTCTGTAGTTACAAGGAATTCAACCTGACGAGACAAAAATAGTGCATCATGTGAAAAGTCAAAGTTAAAAATCGAAGTGAGGTCAAAATCCTGAGTAAAGGGAAATTAATTCACATAAGAATTGCAATTCGTATAGTCTACAAAATGTTATGTCATCAGTAAAAGGTATGTTAATCCTAGGAAAAGGTGGAACCAATCAACACACTAGAATAATCTTGTAGTTTGTCTTCTAAAAAAGGCAAGCTTTTGGTCACATTTTGGATAGTTAAAGGTGGGGTAGGTAAGTTTGAGAAACCGGGTCGAGATACACTTTTTGTTATATTCCATGGAATGCTCTTAACATCCCGATAGCAATGAATATCTGAAGTGCTTTGACAAAAAATACATAAAAAAATGTCATCTGTGGAAGCAGTAGTACTGTAAAAAGCACGACCAATCATCTGAGCCGGCCCGGCTAAAATAACTGGATGGCCTACCTGCCTGTCAGCCTTCCATCTGTGCACAAACTTATCTTGTGCCCTCATTGGTCATGTGCGCGTTCGTGTGTGTTGGAGGAGGGGCTCTGTAAGGAAGTGGCAGATTTTTTCCGGCTGTGTATTTTCAAATTCTAGCGCACTCGAGCTGGTTTCTCCAAAATTACCTACCCCACCTTTAACAAATGAGAAAAAGGCAAGGTATTTTGTAAATATATCCAACCCAACGTACTCCAGCACTGGCAAACAAACACTAACCAACACAACTTGGCCCAAAGAAGGTTTCATTGCGAAGACTCACCAATTATCTGACATTCTTTACTCGATATCATTGAATCTGGTTTACATAAGACATTAAGCCAGTGATGTCGGTCACTGAATATTTCACTTTGATTTCATAATTTTCCTACTGGTTGAAAACTCTGACATTCCTCCGAATAAATACGATTAGATATTTCAAATAAAGTAGCTGCGTACTCCCACTCCACACACTTTCCTCTAATTCATTCAGTTGTATAGTGACCCTGATCAAGACTATTTACTTTCATAACTGCCAGCTATCTTTTGCATTTCAGAAAGCTAATGGTTTCGGTGTACAGTGCACTTAAGTAAAAGCCAGAAACTATAACCCCTTTTATATTTATCTAATTAAGAATATCGTTAAGAATTGTTTCTGAATCAAACTGTGACACCAAGAGACCAACCGAGGGGGACGGCACGCTTTCTTTATTGGTTCACATGAACACGGGAGCACTTTCTCAGCACATTATTTGACAAAAAAAAAAAAAAAGTGCCAGACTAAATGTTCACTGTGAATGATTATTATTCTGAAGCAGTGTTAACTCAACATTGCGAGATGATTTTGAAAACGTACCGACATGTTCTGAGAGCAGGGACTGCCTTGAGGACATGAAATCAATCTAAAAAAGCTGCGGTAGGTAGGCTCGGAAAAATGGTTGAGAGCGGAATAAAGTGTACAGGATTACAAGTTAATGGGATGAAATGAAGTACTATGTGGTTTCAACTCTATACATGTGGGTTCAAACAGGGCCCTCTTTGCGTGGACTCAAATGGATCCGGGCAGCGCTGTAGAAATGACATTCAAACCTTTCAGCACATCTTACAATTATCTTTGCTTCCTTTGCCAACCCACTTCTCCCTCTCTGCTTCTTTATATCTGAAATGGTCCTCATCTTCCACTCACCACTTATCCTCAACCGTTTTTTCTCCCGTTTGCACTTGTAACCTTTTATGTATTGTGAATCGTTTTTCTCGTCTTTTTCCTCCACTCCTTCTTCATTTCCTCTCACCTTTTCTCCTGCTCCTTCCCTCCCTCCTCTCTCCACATCCAATCTTCTTCCTTCATTCATGTCGCCGCCTATATCATCCGCTTTCTAGCCTCTACTCCGCTTTTTCCCCTCACCTGTTCTTTTTGCATTTCTTGTCTCACCCACACATCATCTCCTCTTCACCCCCTGATCCCCCCTTTCCTCAATACATCAAGCTCCATATCGCTCTTTAGAGAATCATTGGGCTTCTAATCTCGACCCTCCCTTAGAGCGCTCATATCTGATTCCATTTCTGTAATTGAAGGGAGCGCCCTTGGCCCTCGTGGTTCACACTTGACTGACAGATTTCAGTGGTATTCAGAGGCTCCTGTGAAATGATTGGAAACCTGTCCACAGATATACAGCACAGGAGCCTGGCAGTACACACAAGCTGTGAAAAATGTGTGTGTGGAGAGGTATTAGTTATTTCCGCTAATCTTGAGCAACACAAATGGACTTTGCCTCTTCTCTTCAGCTTCACAGTCTGGTGTTCTCTCTGCTTGTTTATTACCCCATGAGAAATAGAACTACGGCTAAGATCAACACCATTTTCCCAACTGCCTCCATCAACCTTTTTTCCGTTTCTTGAATTGCCTCTTCTACTTTCCTAATGGTCTACCATCGGCTGATACTGTAAGCCACACTTCTGTCAATCAATAGCCATCTCCACTGTCCCCCTGTGGATCTATATAAGGTCAATTTATCGAACTGCAACTGCAGCCCAGGCAAAACAACATACTAATAAAAGGTCCCTGGATGCAGAGTGGTATGCAGTCTTTTACAAGTACAAACAACCAAACGCTAAATCTGAAAAACGTTCATAAACCCTGAGAAGACAACTGTGTTTCTTAATGCCTATTAATCAGATTTTCATGGCCAGCCTGATGGCTTTTGGTTAGGGTTTAACTACCCTAGAGAATACAATTATCACCCAACAACACTTCTTTTACAGACTTCTATACCTCACCTGCTGCTGTAGTTGTTAGCTGTTTTCAGTGTTTTGTATGCAGGGTGCGAACCCGCGAAAGAGCTTTAACGGTGGGACATTATTAAAAGACAAACCTTTTTTGAAATCATGTAGATTATAAAAAATATCCTCACACTTCAGCCATCATTTAATGTCTTTACATGGAAGTAGAAAGCCAGTTTGGTTATTGATCTGTTGCAGCATGGGTGTTACCTTAACAGGAAGTGGTTTGAGCTTAATGCTTTTAGTAGCTTGCCCATTTTTTTATTGTTAACAAGCAGATGTTGAGAAATTCCAGTGTTTTCCATGTTAACCACCTTTGTATGGT
This sequence comes from Trematomus bernacchii, assembly GCF_902827165.1. Classification (NCBI taxonomy): domain Eukaryota; kingdom Metazoa; phylum Chordata; class Actinopteri; order Perciformes; family Nototheniidae; genus Trematomus; species Trematomus bernacchii. Next base: position 564,582 of record NW_022988050.1, on the reverse strand, counting down.
GTGTTTCATGTGCAGCAAGTCAGATGATCAGCAAAGTCTTTAGGATAAAACGTCTGGGCACTGTGCATATTTGTACCAAAATGTCATGACAATCCTTCCAGTCGATACTTTTGTCCACCTCCTAGTGCCACAAAAGGAAAAGTTCAGAATCACAAAAGTCTGTAGGAATAAATCTTGGGCACCATTAATGTCTCTACAAAATGTAATGTCAATTCAACCAATAATTGTTCAGATATTTCCGAGTAGACCAAGACAGACTGATCCGAGACCGCTACAACCATTCTCAGAGCAACGCCACTACTGTTAATAGCCATAAGATGTCACATTGTTCAGCCTTTTATAACCCAGCACAAGAAGTCAGAACGTGCGTCTTGAACAGCCTATTGTTCGGTTTACAATCACCCATAGTTCAGTGTCTTTGTCTGACATAATTGTGTTTCCACAGTGCAGATATCAGCTAAACTCTAACAGAGAGCCGGTTCAGACAAACATACCGTTCATACATCTCTCATTCTGTGCCAATATGGAATATCTTAATGGTATTAGCGTATTTCCTGCCAAATAATACAACCATTTTGAGTTTCTTGTCAGACTGGAATTGACTCCAAGAGAGTATTTACTCTATATAATGGATGTTTTTGGGTATCACTATGACATGACTATGACTCAGGAATACATTAGGCTTTGTATTTGCGAAAAAAAAGTTCATTTGGACTTTTAAAACTAATAATTCCCCCAGCAGGAAACCTGATGGCTGATGAAAAGCAGATTGACAGATTGGTCCATTCCTAATAATCTCTTTGTGTTATTGACACTCCAGAGATGCAGTGCTTGATTTGCTGATGCATAATGCGTGTCAGCCTCTGTGGGACGCTGGCCTTTCCAAGCCAGAGGCATGCAGACCCCACACTGCGTAACAGCGGTGTTTTCCATTTCCACTCACGTACACCGCTGGAGGTGTGCACCGGTGAGCCGACTGCTGCTGGATTGATTCACCTGTCGCCTGAGCAGGTTTGATCCCCAGCGGCGGTCTGGCGGCGACTTAGCGCTCCCCCTCCTCCCCACAAACACCTCTGCTGTTCCTCGTTTCTCTCCCCGTTCACAGTGTGATAAAGTAGATTTATAGCTACAGCGGAAAAGCAAACTCGCTGAGTGTGTTAACTTTGTCTTCAAGGACGTGGAGGCAACAAGGGCTAAAGAGTAATGACTCGGCTGTTGACGTGAATTTGACGGGAGAAAAAAGGTCTCGTTTCGCAGTGATAGGAAAGACTGTATCTTGTTGACAGTGACTGACACAGGAAGGAATGAATGTGAGGCAATAAACCTGACTGCTCCAAGGCTAAAGAGACACACATTGATCACAGTGAGACTTGGTTGATAGATACTGTCCGGTTTGAATAAGTATGTGCGTGCATGTCTGTTTATCCTGTAGGTATATTTTTCTCATACTCTTTACACTCTTTGGCTTTTTCTCTGAAAGATCCTGTGATGTGTATGCAACTTGATGTAGTGAAGCAACCCCTGAAGCCTACATTGTGTTGGATTAAGGTGTGATGGTCAGGAGGCTTGAGTCTGTTTCTGGACAATCAAAACATTTGGCTTGTTAAGGACAATCCAAGCAAAACTAATAATAATCAAGTCATTTTGATTTTAAAGTCAAGTTATTTGAGCTAACTAGTGGTTAACTAGCTTGTCTATTGAATGCACTATGTTATATAATCAATTAAGCACTGTAAATGCATTATATCTGCTTGTATCAGTCACATATTTGGCCCACAACGCTCAGACCAAGTAAATGACAAGTAATCAAGAAGATAAGTTAGGTGCATAGTGGCTAGCAGCCTTGTTTGGCATGTTGGTAATACACCTTGAAAACCAAACACCGCCCTTAATTTAAAGGGGACCTATCATGCAAAATGCACTTTTGTACGTCTTTTATACATGAATATGTGTCCCCGGTGTTCCAGGGAACTCACCAAGTGTCAGAAAACACAACCCTCTCTATTTTCCTCCATACCCAAATCTCTAAAAAAGGGGCTGCAACGGATCTGATAAAAACTGATCCAGATTTGAACACTGTCCTGACGTCAGGACGGTGGCGCTACGGCTATTGGGCCAACTCCACCAATCAGGAGGAGACAACCACGGCATTGCCGTTCGAAAGCGCTGGAGACGCTGTAGTACATATGCCAGGCCAGTAGATGGTGCTGTTCTCACAGAATCTGCCCTTGCAAAAACAGAGCTATAAATTGTCAAATTGAGCGAAATGAGGCATGGCTAAAATGCATGATCTGTTTGGTATTTTGAAAAAAAAAAAAGTATAAATATGCCTTATATAGGTATGGTCCTACACTATATTATTCAAATATAGCATGATAGGTCCACTTTAAGCTTTCCACAAGGTTTTCTTGAAATCTTTGCTTTATTATATGTGGAAATGGAAATTGTTTTTGAGCTACAGCTGTACAAGGGACATGCTACCATGTTAGAAGAATGACAACCATTTGTTCTTGTAGTAGTTTTTCTGTAACTGGTTATAAAAGCTCAACTTGGCAAATGGTGTGTTGCAAAACCCGATCCAAAACTTTTTTCAGAAAACATTCTATCACTGGAAGTGCCATACACTTCATTTCTTCCCTACAAAGAAAGGATGGTCAACAAGGATACAATATTTTTTTATTACAGTGAACACCTTCTAACCTCACAGAAATTAGATGTATTCTTGGTTTCACAAAGGAAGAAGAAACATTCTGGGCTTTTCTTTTGATTTCACTCCCCCGGTGGCACGACAGGTCTCTTTCTGCAGGCGTTTTTTACACTAGCCCTGACACCCAGCTTGGTCAGAAACAGTAGATGACTAACAAAGTAAAAGTATTTAGGGTTTGTTATATGATCTTTTCAGATTGTAGGAGTACAAAAGGATGGGATGTTTTCTATCCAAACTTCTGCAAGTGTGCATTTGTGCAGCTGAAAGTCTTATGAGTCATAACTGTTTTTGTCCATTTGTTCCACAGTAGACACACTGAGGGTATTGTGTTATCACAACCAACAGTCAACAAACAGCGAATTGGAGGAAGCTAATTCATTTAGATTTAATCGTTTAATCAAAGATTTTAACTATGCATTTTAGCAGCTCTTTTATGTCCACTAAACATTTGTATTAACTCTGTTCCTTTCTCCTTCTTTTGTTAGCCGCCAAGTACAATGGTGAAGTCTACAACAAGCGTCGGCTGATGGTGGAGCTGCCGTCTAAAGGTGGGCTTCCTCTCCAGCCAATGGGAAACTCTAGACCCTCCATGAGTAACTCCAGACCCTCACTGGGCAACATGTCATCGATGACTCCTCCGATGATCAACAACCCCATGACTTCTAACCAAATGGCCTCCAATTCCATGAACCCCAACATGAATCCCAACATGAACCCCAACATGAACCCCAACATGAACCCCAACATGAACCCCAACATGAACCCCAACATGAACCAGATGACCTCCATGACCCAAATGACATCAATGATGCCCATGACTTCAATGACGCCCATGACTTCCCTTAGCCAGATGACGTCCATGACCCCTATGACGTCCATGACCCCTATGACCTCCATGAACCCTATGACCTCCATGAACCCTATGACCTCCATGAACCCTATGACCTCCATGAACCCTATGACCTCCATGAACCCTATGACCTCCCTGGGTCCACTGACTCCTGAGCCAGTGGCCACCTACGTCACCGAGATGCCCGGCCTCTCTTCCCACTCAACCCTCCCGACAGAGCGGCACATAGCCGGTCTCGGAGGAGGCGGACTCAAGGCGAACGGCCAGAAACACAAAGGCAGTCATGGTCACTTGGGCCACAGCTCTCACAGCTCTCACCCTCAGTCCCACAGTTATGGCCACAGCCACAGTAGCAAGCCGCTAGGACACGGGGCGACCAACTTGGCCCACATGGCAGGGACCATGCCAGGTGGGATGTCCATGGGCATCTCCAGGGGCAATGAGACCGCCATTGGCCCGGGTTCGGCTACAATGGGCCGCCCAATGGCGTACAGCTCCAACACAATTACGTCTGGGAATACGATGGGGATGGGGATGAAGGCCTGGGATGGGACTGAGACTGTGGGCCGGAGGAAGACCTATGGCCACAAGAGGCCTCAGTGTACCGTGCTAGAGCCCAACCAGCTTCGAAGCACCAGAGGCCAAAGCCACAGTCAACACTTCCTCCCCACACAGCCGTACTATGTGACCAACAGCAAGACAGAAGTGACTGTGTGAGTGAGGAAGTAAGGAAGAAACAAAAGGGGGAAAGGATGCATGAGGAGTGGTGGCACAAGTAATCACTGAGTGCAGACACCAACCCCTGCGTTGGTCAAAGGCGCAGATCTATGTGTGTTTGTGTGGCTCGTTGGTATACTAGTGAATGTGGTGGGACAGTGACAGTGTGTCTTGAGTTCACCAATCAAATCACTACACAGACCTTTGTTGCCAAACGGATGGCATGATATTTGGTGGCATCTGTAACCATAACTTCAAAGAGCCTACAGAGCGGGGGGGGTGTGTACACTTGTGGAGATATTAGAGTGTTGTCTCACAGCTAATATCTACTCTGTAATATCTACAGCGCAACTTCACACGGATGATAACGTGGGAAACTGCTGATAATAAAATGGATTGGCTTTACGAACCAAACCTGAGAAGCAATATAAGGGATTATGTGTAAAGCACTGAAGCATCGCGGGACAGAGGAAACACAGCAAGTTTACCCACAAACCTCACAACATGAGTTCTGCTCATCTAACCAACAAAGCGTCGAATGGTTTGGAAGAAATAACATTCCCTCATGATTCACCCCACAAATCTCCTGAGGGCTTTGAAACTGACATGACGAGGGCGCCAGGCTTTGGACTGCAGACATGCAGGGCTTTGTACTGTTGCTATTCAGAAGCGCCTTCATGAGATCTGCAGCTGAAGGTCGCCATTTTCCACAAGGCTCCAGCACAGAGAATGGCTGTCACATTGGCATTGTTCTGTTCTGATCTCGTCTGTGTGGTGACAGCTGGTCCAGAGGAGGGATAAGAGGCAGGGAGGCAGCACTGGTACGATGCTGCAGCTAGCAGAGGCTTCATAGAGTAAACACACATTCAAGCTCACGCAAAACATATTACAGATCAACATGTTGAAACAATTATAGCAACACAGGGTTTAATCACAATGATTTCTTCAAGAAAGACACCAATATTTTCATTATTCGGTTAAAGAAGGCTGTTTTGTTTAATTTGTGCATGTGTCATCTTAAATTTGACATTTCTATTTCAAAAACGTAGAAATGTTCAGTGCTTCCCCAAATTACAATCATGTTAGTGAATTGTAAGCATCACAGTACCACAACACTCGAAACCAATTTAACTTTTGTAAATGGCAGCTAAATCGGAATTAACTACCTTTTCAGTGATAGGTTACAGTTTTGGATCCATAAATACTTTTGAATTATAAAACTTCACAATTATAAAACTATTGAAAATATAGCAGTAAACTATTGAGTTTGACAAGTAAATCAATACCATTGTTAAGTCTGTGTGTTAAATAGCAATAAATAAATGGTGTTAAAAATGTTCAGGAATGGTCTTGATCATTCAGAAAGAAGACAAAATAACTTAATAAATGAGAAATAAATGTATTGTATGTATTAGATTAAGAAAACACAGACCACACATACAATATTGGTCAATGTTATAACTATATTCCAAACATATTGCAATAGGTGGACCCAATTTAAACTTTGGCACAGATTTTTTATAAGATTATAAACGTAACTAGTTTTAGACAAAACAAAAATAAAAACAGTATTTTACTTAAACTGGTAATAAAAAAAACACTGCCATAAGAAACTAAACTGGATTAGATCACTCACTGTACTTGAGCTCTAGCTGAAAAAATAATTTCACAACCAGCAGGAAAAGCAAATGGGTTACATGACTCAAATATTTAAAGAAATCTGACAAATAGGCCAAATCTTCTTAGGGTTTCTCTGAGCCTCTTTGCTCTTTTTGTAATGATGAGAGATTTATTAGCAGCTGCAGCTACAGTCTTAATTTTGATTTAGAGGTACAAGCAACACTTTAGATAATTAAGACTCTCTGATCCCATTAGCCGCTTTCCCACCTCAGTACTTTGCCGTACTTAGTTCCCAGCACTTAGTTCCCCCATGGAACTAAAGAGCTGATCGCGTTCACACCGGAATAAGTTCCCTGAGAGAGGATTAGGCAAATGAAGCCGCTGACGTCACTTCTTCTTCTTCTGCTTTTGGTTTACTGGCAGGCTGCAAACCACTTCACGGCGTATACTGCCACCCAAAGTCCCCGGCCGGAAGTCCCCGGAGTTGGGGACTGGCTTCAGTAGAAGCTGCTGGGACTCCCAGCAGCTTCTACTGAAGAGTAAATCACCAGAACGCCGACATCTCCTCATCTCCACCGCTCCCATGTTTTTTTTTGTGTTGCCATAAGTTATTCTCTCTCCGTTGGTGCGCGGGGCTAATGCTAATGCTAATAATGCTAATGCCAGCAAATACAATGGCGGCTTCAAAAAACTTTTCCGAGTTTTACGGGGCGTGGTTTGCAATTCGCCCAGCCAAATTGGAACTTTTTTCTCCCCAGGAAAGTACCACCTCTCTAGCAGGGACTGAAAAGGGGGGAAAAGTTCTCATGAACTAAGTTCTCTTTTTGGTGTGAACGCAAAATCCCAGGAACTAAACGGGAAAAGTACTCCGGTGTGAAAGCGCCTAATGTAATCAGACAAAGCTAAGTCCCTTAAAATGGAAAAGTAAACAAAATTAGGACAGATTATGTTCTTTAAGGTGGTTAGAGAGATATTGGCAGTTATTTATTGCAAATTAATGTGCAGATTTAACCAAAGCACAATCAAAAATAAGAGTGTAAATTAGCTATTTTAAACCATGTAAATAGTGTCGGACAATCGGATAAGCAAAAATATGTCAGTGTGACACATTTGATTGGAAGCTCCTGCAGAGATATCCAGACTGCATGTAGATCTGAGGGAGAGGGGGGGTCTAATACTACAGCTTCTGAATCAAAAGATGAAAAAGCTTAGCCCATGAGCGTAAGATAAGGGGGTCTACAGGAGGGGATATATTTTATTTTTTTCGCTTCATGCTGTGAAACCCCCCGCTGCCTCGAGGGTCACATGACTGGAAACCTGAGACCAAATTGAAAGCATGGAACAGGATTGAAGAAGTCATCAGAGCATTAAAATGTGTGACCGCTAACACACTCTCACACACACATACACCCACACACAGAATACATTACAGGGTCGACTCTGCTTTCCCTTGCGCTCCCACAGTGCCGAGCGGCAGGCGTCATCGCAGCGGGGAGACAAAGTCAGTACTCAGTACTGTAACTGCGCCTGTTGTACATGAAAGACTGTGAAACTCCAGACCTTGGCCCTTTGTAGCGATAACTGACATTATGCTTTTTATATATATATATATATAAATATACATAGCCTTTTCTCTCTTATTCTATTTCTTTTTGACTTCTTTTTACCCCTTTTCTTCTCTTTTGGCTCCCTTTATGTCTGAATGGAGAGATATCTGCGAGAAACTATAATCGGGGCTGTGATGAATCTTTTCTGTGATAGTGGAGTACAGTCATGATGAGACAGTAAATAATAATAATTCACCTCCTCACCGCCCACCTTGAAAGGCATGATTTGTTTCCCTCTTGTGCATTGTTCCAGCAGGAAATATTATTGATTCTGTGCACCAAGATATGTAATTTAGTTTGCAATTTCGTACCATTTTGATAACTTTTTCTACATCAGAGTGTGTGTGTGTGTGTGTGTGAATCAAACTTTATGATTAATGTCTCTGAAGGAGTCAAACTCAAACAAACAAGGCAAACAAAAGAAATCGTATATAAATCGAGTTCACAATCCTATAAACCTGTTTGCTTCCGATGAGAATCCTTTGCAAATATTATAGTTTTTTCCCTTCAGCCCAATACTTTTATAGACAGCTGGTGGTTATGTTTGCAATAGAGTTGAGAAACAGGTCAATGTTTGCTCAGGATGTGCATTATCAGAACCAATTGACTTAATCCACCAAGGCAGAAATGTGGAAATATGAACCCTCCTTGCCATGTCGTACTGCTCCATCCCTAAAGCCTGTTCAGCTCTGCAAAAGCAGTCACTGGAACAATTGGTAAGCAGGCAGGGGAGAGTTGGTAAACAAAACACACAAAAAAAAATCCCACCCTGTGGCGGTAAAAGTCAAAATGAACCTGATAGAAAGCGGGGAATTGGCAGCGCTGGCTGGGTCGCGGTTGATAGGGTCAGGACCACAGATGAGTGGTTCAGGAGGCAGTCATGTCTGACATTTGTCATCACAGGAGTCAGTCAGACCAAAAATGCCACAACAGAAACTAAAGGACACAGGTAGTCTGCAGGCCATCCGTCAGACTAGTCAACCTTCCCTATTCCAGCTGGCAATAGAGTGGTGCAGTGACGAGTCCTAAAACCCGGAAGTGAGTTAGCTTTTTACCACTTCCCGTTCCCTCGTCTCAGAGTCAACGGGATCTCTCCATAGGATTTGGAAAATAACCCGAAATAAGGTCTGTGGTTGACACAAATTTAAGAGACGGATCACGTTTTGTTCTACGACATTAAATACATCAGCAGTGACCCCACTGGTGATTTTTGAAGAGTTTACGTGTCTGAAAAACGATGGTTGTTAACAAGTGGCTGAATAGGACTACAGAAGTTGTCGAGGACATTGTACGTCATTACGCCGAACACGTAAACACTCCTCTAAGTTAGTTTTCCCTGTTCTGCTTGAAAGCAAGTACCTGCCTCCTGCAAACTGTTCAAACAAACGCTTCAACTCGTACCATTTTGAATCTGTATGTTTGAATACAGATCTTAAGTTGGCGTGACGTTGAAGTCGTGCTGCTGGACTCGGCTGTAGTTCGTTTATAGCATAACGTTAGCATTTTGCTTCTGTCGATTCGATTTATGATTAGAAAATTATAAAAGTAGGGTAGACATGTGGAGATTATCCGGCTGAACAAAACGTGCATTTATCAAACAGGTTCGTTTTCCACAGATCTTATTTCCAGCTATTTTCCAAAATCCTATGGAGAAATCCCATTGCCTTTTTTGTTGAGGGAACCCATGCGCAGCTTACTTCAGGGTAAATACGTCATCCTTGCACCACTCTGTTGTAATCTTGCATTTAAGTATCAGTGACCACCTCCACCTCTTTGTGTCTTACTACTTACCGTGACACTGCCAAATGAGTCCCAAAATGAAGGATGACCGCTCAGTGTGAACTCACCGCTGCAAACATTCAGGTCCTGATTGCGCTGTAGGTGCTCTGCTTGACAAAGGCTTTTCACCATTATACTTTTTCTCCATGCCTGAATGGAAGTCAAATGAAGAGTGGAGGTGCAATCGGCCCAATTATAGGAGTCTGACCCGAGTTAGAGGGCGCAGCGGTTCACCGAACATTGATCAGCAACACAGGGCTGGAGCAGGAATCAGGCCAGTAGTGCAGGCAGCCTGGAGGTTATTTAGTGCTTTTGATGGACGTGCTTTGGCCTTGGGAACTGGAGTTTATAGCTGATACCACTTTTTGAACAGGTGCCCCAACCAACAAGTAATTATCACTATCACTTATGCTCTTTCCAACTTAAATATGATTCTTAGGCTCCAGACTGCATGCAAAAAGGTCAGATCTGTGATCATTTCAGTGTGCGCAAGTACAAATGAATCATGGTCACACTCAGCCCCTATCAGTTCCATCGCTGCCTCCAAAGTCTTAAAGTTAACATGACTGGTAAGCAGATGCTGAGAAGTTGTAAGCGTGTAGGGAGGGTCGAGCACACAAGGATAGTTTCCTTCTTGTTGCTACTGTTCTGTTTCCTCGTATCCCATACACACGGATAATTTTTGAGACAAATCCAACAACCAATTAAGCCGTGTTCCACAAATGAAGCAGTTAGTAAAGCTAATTGAGGAGAGGGAAGGACACTAGTAGGGACAGACAACAAGAGGTTTAGACTCCACTGATAATGAAAGTGCAGGCAGGGAGAGACCAATGAGACAACAAAATCATGTGCTGGTGAAAGTTGACAGCACAAATGATTTTAAAAAAAGGTTGTTTTGAGTCTGCCTGATCCCCCTGCCTATGTTAGCTATGTAGCGTGATTTGAGTCTTTTCCTGGATTCAAGTGAAAAAGCAAACTGCAAGAGAGGCAGATGAGAAATATTTCCACCTTTTGAAGTGCCTCATAACAAGACAAGAGGAAAAGCTGAAGGGCAAATAACAAAACAAAAATACTCACCTACAAGCTTAAACTACCACAAGTGCGCACACGCTTTATCGAGAAGCAGAAAGAGGCTAGTAAGATCTTAATGAGATATTAAAATCATCTGTGGTCCAACTTCTTTAGCGGAAAGCGAGCGGACGAGTAATATAAAAACGGCAACCCCATTAGACAAGATATGCTGAAAATCAGGGCTCTTGTTCAGCAGAGCAGCCAGCCGCTGGGAGGACACCACACTGAGGAATATCTACAAGGAGTATTCAATAAGACACAGAGAAAGAGCTGTACTGGGACCAGAGGCCAGAGGGGCTTTATGAGTTCTCGCTGTAGTCTTTAATCACCCAAACCCAGGGAAACGTGGAGGAAGAGATTTGGCGCTGCGGTGAGGATTCAGTCCACAGTGGCACACAAAAGACAGAAAAGGGACTTAATGTCAACACTTGATAGGGAGGAAGCTTTGAATTATAGATATGTGGCACGTGAGCGTCTCCATTTGGACAAGCTGTGAATCAGAGATTGACTGTTGACACACACACACACACAAACATATTTGGTGTTTTTACAGTACAGACGTGTTTTGATCATGAAGCAGCGGCTCAATTCATGCCCAAATGTATCCGTCAGACAGATTGGATATTACTCACATGCGCTGGAACATGTATTTGTCAGCATCTGTCGCGCCGAGTGTTTATTTACACTGTGTATCCCGTTAAGGCTAATGATGTGAATTGTTCTTGATGTCAGATGGAATCAGGACAATGCTGTTGTCTGTAAATATTCATGTCTTGGTGGGGCGGTGGTGAAGAAAGTCAGCTTTTTTCCGCTTTATAACAGCAGATACTGTCTTCATTTACGGAAAGAAAGAGCAGCGTTCTCATGATCAGAAAGAGGGAAATGTACAGCACATCTGGACGACACTAAAGGGCTCAAACACAAGTTACATTTATACCAGGTTCTCCTCCACTCTTTTTCTTTTCTATCCTCTATCGTTTTCTGGACTTGATAGCGTTGTAAACATGACAGCCTATAAAGAGCAGCATCTGTATGATCACAAAAAAAAAAAAAAAAAAAAAATCGATATTTATTAAAAGGGGTTCTCGTCAGCTATGTTTACGACTTTGTATAGCATCAGTCTTTATGCGCAATGTTTTCACCAACCTGGAGCTTCTGCACACGGAGGAGAGACCGTGTTTGTCGTCCTGTGACATCTGTTTTAAAAAGGGTTCTGCTCCTATGGTGTGCTTTATATGTATGATTTTTTTATCATGAACCTATATATCAATCACAGCAGATGTGAAAAAATACCATGGTCCAGATCCAAGGGATTTTGAATTACCTTTTAAGAATCGATAAGCTATTTGCGATATGACTACTAACCATTAGCGAGCATATCCTTTTATAGAATCATTGATTAACTCATTTTTGGTGTTAATCATGCATTACATACAAAGTTATAAGAGATCCAGTTTTCTATTTTTGATGTCCAGACCAGTTTGTGGTATTTATGCATATGTGTATGTGGATACATATGGCCCGACACTGCATTAATGCGTAACTAGTAAAGCATATTTTCTAAGGTAGAGCCCATCTCCCACTATTGTTTGCACAGTAGCTTATAATAATAATATGCACCGTGATGCCCCATCGTCCTTTCACTGTTTACTGACTTCATGATTTGTGACATTACGTTATGGAGAAGCTGTATTTTGGTACTATTCAAATATTGTTAGAAAAAGAGATATAGCAGACGTTTTGTCCCGGAAATATATTACCATCGTGTTTCTATGAATTTGTCCTTATTTTGGGGAGGGGTGACAGGGATATTTTGTTCTTTTTTGTTGATGATTTGCCATCTGACAGTATATCACCATTGTTCTGACTTTCTTACGTGGCAATAAAAGATGACTTCTGTAAAAAAAAAAAAAGTTCGACTTTGGGTGTCTCTTTTAATCCGTTGTTGTTTGTTTGTCCTCAGGAAGAGATAGAGTCCCTCCGCTCTTCATATCTCCCCTCCCTCTCTCCTCCTCTGTTTCCCTGGGCTCTCTACTTCCCAGCAAACATTTGATGTTAAATAGATGTTATTAAAGCGGATTGGACTAACTTTGGAAACACATTTATATTTAGCAGCAAAGCAGAGACGTTCACAGTCTAGCTTTTTGTTTTGAAGTTGACACCTAAATGTCTCACAAATGTCAATTCAAACTAAATCCAAATCTGTTACACCTATTCTCGTCCGATACATTTTGAACCTTTTCCTCGACTTTAATCACAGTGAGCATTTGACATTTGGCAATATGCAAAATCCATGATCATTTCAAATTAACTTAAGATTTAAATGAAATAAACACTCTTTTGATATTATATATGGGCAGTTTATTGCACTAGAGCAGGGGTGTCAAACTCAAGGCCCGGGGGCCAAATCCGGCCCGCGACTTCATTTCATGTGGCCCCACAAGAGCTTGCAAAGAATATATATATGTTTATTACATGGTTACATGCCGATTTACAGAGGCACGTTGCCCATAAAATGCATCTCAAATTTGTCTTTTTTCTCAGAATTTGACTTTTTTTCTTCTAAATGTCACTTTTTTTTTTTTTATTGTGACTTTTTTTCCAGAATTTGGCTTTTCTTTTTAAAATCCTTTTGTGACATTCTCACTGAAGAGACTTGCAATTATTTGCCTTAGACTTCTGCTTTCAGTCGTAGTTAATCATGAAGTTATTATTACCCTATCCGATAATAATCCAATGCAGAGGCAATAATGTAATATAATACATTATTTTATATATATGGTATATTTATATATGTATTTTTATATAGTCTTAAAGTTACAACCGGCCCTTTGAGTGCAACCATAATGCTGATGTGGCACGCGATGAAATTGAGTTTGACACCCCTGCACTAGAGAGAGAGATACTGAACAAATGCCCTTAGCATTATACTGTACAGAGGGTCTTTGCTGGTGCTTTAGTTAAAGGTGGGGTAGGTACGTTTGAGAAACCGGCTCGAGATACACTTTTAGTTATATTCCATGGAATGCTCTTAACATCCCGATAGCAATGAATATCTTAAGTGCTTTGACAAAAAATCCATAAAAAATGTCATCTGTGGAAGCCGTAATACTGTAAAAAGCACGACCAATCATCTGAGCCGGCCCGGCTAAAATAACTGGATGGCCTACCTGCCTGTCAGCCTTCCATCTGTGCACAAACTTATCTCGTGCCCTCATTGGTCATGTGCGCGTTCGTGTGTGTGGGAGGAGGGGCTCTGTAAGGAAGTGGCAGATTTTGTCCGGTTGTGTATTTTCAAATTCTAGCGCACTCGAGCTGGTTTCTCCAAAATTACCTACCCCACCTTTAAGTGTTGGAACATTGTAAGACTTAATTTTATGATCAGAAAATGTAGTTTAATGCTTGATGTCTGGATATAAAGAGAATTTCAAGACATTTACAAAAACATATTACTCACCCTGCTTTGGTGATAAAACTACATTTCCTGCTTCCTGTACTTTACATTAAAAGCTTTGAACTGTTGAAACATTAGGTGGCTTTAAGTGGGAGGTAGTAATAAAAAATGCAATGTATTTGGCACAATGACAATAATTGTTCATCCAAAATGGTTATTTTCTGCATCTCCTGACACTGACGTTCACTGAAGCTGCACAAGAAGTGTAGAATAATTTTGTTAAACCATTATTTTAGGGGCTTAATTTATGCTTTCCTTCATACTTTTTTGCTTGTAGGTGTATCAGCGTCACATCTTGGAGTATATATTCGGCAATACGCCTTTCATTAAAAATAACTGCAAAGATAAAAGGTCCCAGGGAAGATGAAATGTGCCTCATTCTACAAAGTCACTATATTTAAATCCACATCTATTCACCATAAATAAATATTCCAGAGTCCTATCCTCTCGTAACTCTTTCCTCATGCATGCAGAGCTGCAGACAGAGTGTTTGTGTCCTTGGGTTTCAAACATAAGATCCCTGCCAGACAAAATCAAACCTACTGTTCTAGTTGTAAATGTTTTTTTACCTTCAAATGAACCGTGCATGCGGAAATCCACCTTTTAACTGCAAACAAATGTTGCCTTCACACCCATCTGAATACTAACACACACCACAGCAAACACACGTTCACACAATGTGAATTTGCACTAATTACTCAGAGTGCCAGAGCTATTGGCAGCGGGGAAACAGTCCAGGGAATTTAACTGAAAACAAAGCAAACCTGCTTTCCTCCCACTCCCCTGCCAATCCCTCTCTACCTTCCCCAATTCTGCTCAGCAGAGCGGAGCGGCACAACAAGAGCTTTCTGTGTTTCTAAGCCATCTGGCATCGAGGTCTACTTCTACCATCAGGGGCATCATCAGCTTCTTGTATTTGCTTTATGTGTTACTCAACATCATCAACAGATTTTGATCAGTGCTACCATTGTCACCTGTCAATCACCCTATTTGATATACTTGTATAGCAATAACTACACAAAACTAACTTTACACATTTGCATTTCACCACTTAACTCCCAACTGACTTGATGCTAGTAGCAAAGGCAACAAGATATGGCTTGATCAGTGAATGTAGCTGTACACCACCTCACTTTAGGTTCAAGCTAAGAAGCAGAGTATTCAGTGCAATAACCACAAACACAAGTGACACATTAATGATATGGTGGCTCCATCACCTCTTAGTTGCTTGAGTTTAGATCTCACAGTGACACAACTCATTTGCATACCAATTGGGCCCAGGAGAAATGGAAAATAACAGGCAGCTCAATAGAGAGTCCAAACCCCAACTTCCACAGATCAATATACAGGATCAATAAACACTGTTTACCACTAAGTGTGTAAACAGTATTTTAGTTAAGTGCTTTACCAGTCTAAATGAGTTACAGTGCATGTTACAGCAAAAATACTGAAGGTTCAGTCCTCCTACCGTGATCCAGGTGATGCATCAGAGTCTTTATCCATGGAGAGTGGGTTGGTCCAAAAGAAGCCTACGATATTTCACTTTATTGGACTCATCTTTAATCCTCAGTGTTCGGTGTGTGAACCCCAAAGGTGCTCTCAACATCAACGTGGCCTCTGTCAGTGGTGGAAAAAGTAATTCTTTACTTGAGTAAAAGTACTAATACCACACTGTAAAAATACTCAATTTTAACTAACCCTAAGTAATGCATGGAGAATGGGAGAATGTACACCAAATATTAGGAGTAGAAGCAGAACACATTTTTTATATTTTGAAGCAAAAGCAGCAAATCTTCACATTTAAGAAGCAGGAAATGTAAAGTAACTAGTTAATCAATTGTAAAACAAATTTAGTGGAGTTAAAAGTACAACATTTGCTTCTAAAATGAAGTAGTAGTATCAAATGAAAATACTTGGCTAAAGTATTTACCTGAAATGTGTACTTAAGTACAGTACTTGAGTAAATGTACCTAGTTACTTTCCACTACTGCCTGTTGTACAACACTGTTAACAACATACAGATATTTTAGTTGTACATGTTTCCTCATGAAGTGCTTGGAGGACGAGCAGTTAAATACACGTTAATGTGTGACGTCATCTAACTGAAAAACACGGCAATGGCGTTTATCCCACTTGACTACACCTGTCCATACCTGTTGAATCTTTTTTTGAATCTGCTTTAAAGAAAGAAAAAACATAAAATGCACCAAATAAAATACATTCAGACTGTTATAGCTATGCAGGCTAATTTAGCTTCACATTTAGCTTGAAAACAAGGAAATAGCACGCTAATTGACCATACAGTCTATGTAATTGACACAAAAAATAGCTTGAACTCACCAACTATTTTAACTCCTTGTTCAAAACTCAAATGGAAAAATAGAATCCAGCAAGATGGGCAGATTGTGAACACAAACCAAATATTTTTTTGTTAATCCTCTAATTTGTTTTTAACTTTATTTCCTTCCCTCCTCACTTTCTTTCAAACTTTTCTGTCGCTTTATTTTTCCTTTCTCTATCCAGCACGAGGCGTTACAGTTACACTGATTGGCTGTTACCATGGTGCTTCTTTTTCGTTTTCAAGTACAAACCATACCAAACATTTGCTATTGAATGTAATTGAACGTGGCAACAAAGAGGCGCTGCTGGGAGTTGAACCCAGGATCTCCTGTTTACTAGACAGGCGCTTTACCGTTAAGCCACAGCACCCGCCCTGAGATTTGGTCCTTCTCAGTTAGTTAGATCAGTAGTTTCCTTTCATTCTACACAGGCGCTTTACCGCTAAGCCACAGTACCCCATTATCAAATGTTGTTCTTCTCAGTTGCTGTAGTAGCCTAGTGTTAATTTCGTTGACTAAAACTATGACGAAATATGTTCGTCAACGACCTTTTTTTCCATGAGACGAGACGATGACGAGACGGCACCGACGTCAGTAAACAATATATGTAACGAAATCAACATGCAATATCGTTGACGAAAACGTTGCCAAATCTCTCTTTACTTTCGTTGAAAGAAAAAGGAGGAGACGAAATATTATCAAAGATAACATAACATCTCTGATAGTCAGTTTTTCTCCCAGCAGTTCCATTTCCGGTGCTGCGGTTGGGCAGCAGTTGTGTGTGTCTGTCTTGCGCGCGGCGGTACATTTGAATTACACCGGGCCAGCGGTACACTGAACTGTCAGAAAGACTCGGATCTAACAAACCTTATTTAACAGAAAATAAAATGGCAACAACAGGGCTTGGGAGCTCCATGCTTGGGAGCAGTGGTCGCGCCCCCCCGTCAGCGCGAGTGAGTGACGAGTTGTGTACAGACCCGACGGGTAATAATGGAGTATGACGACTATTACGATTCTGTCCGTCAAAATGACGGACAACGAAAAAGTCTGCCACCACTGCTTGGTAGAAAGAAACGAGGTGGTATTTGGGCCCATTTTCGCAACAAGGGCGGAGAAAAAAAGCGAATGTATTGTTTTATCAGAAGGGAAGCAATGTGGCCAGGGCCGTCCCTGGCCAACTTGGGGCCCCAAGCGACTCTGTGAGATGAGCCCCCCCCCCCAACCGACTGGAGTGAAAATAAAAAGTTTGGAAACAAAGTACTTTGCAAATACAATTCCTGTTTATTATTATTATCAACACAGTTACTTTTTTATACAGTGAGGTAAATGGTAAATGTGCATGTATGTCGTTCAGTATGCGTTTACAGGTGAATAGGTCTGCATTTCCTGCCAAATACTAGCCTCAAAAAGATTAAAATATAATTAATGCAAATAAACTAGTTCTACTAATAATCATAATCAATTCAATAATATAAATACTACATAATTTTATTATAATATAGTTGTAATATAGTCAAGACAAAACATGCTTATTGCATGCTCAAAAACTGATATTTCTTAAATCTGTATTCAAATGTAGTTCCCTCTGTCAGCAATGTATCAACAACTACACACACATTTCTATCAGTATGTCTCTGTGTTGTGGTTGACATGATGACTGTTAGGAGTTAAGGGGAGAGGCTGAGCATCACCATGAAATGTGCAAATTGACATAAAAATGAATAAAAGGGGAAAAAATGCTCCATGTATTTTAGGCTGTAAACTTTAACTGTTATGTAAGCCAACTAGACAGACAGTTTATCACTCTTCCTCCTGTACATTAGCAGGTAAAAGGCATACAATACTTGAATGAATAGTAAATAAAGAATGCTGGAAATAACTGCATCTCGGACTGAAACTGTCTTTTCGCCAACATCTCTTCCCCTGCACTAGTGGCCGTATCAAAGCCGTGATTGGTCAGATGTCGATTCATTGCAACGGTGTCGGGTTACAAACGTGCTCCCCTTGTCACCTCTCACTCTCGCGTGTCAGCGGGGGGGGGGAGTTGTGTGCTGAGAACTGCACACAAGCCAAGCTCATAAGCCGAGGCCCCCTGCGCAATGTGAGGCCCCATGCAGCCTGCATGATCGGCCTGTAGGGATGGACGGCCCTGAATGTGGCCATAAAACAGCTGGTAAAAACACCACAAACCTGACCAGATATTTTCTGCAAAGCTGCACTCTTAATCATTCAACCTGTGTTTTTCATCAAATAAGGAAGATATAATCTTATTGTGAAATAAGTTTGACTAAAATTATAAATTATTGGTTTTGGCTAGACTAGTTTGACTGAAATGTTCTATACAATCTGATGACTAAAATAGACTCAAATGTCAACAGTTTTCATTGACAAAAAGTAGACTAAAATGCTCAGACTTTTAGTCGACTAGAATGCTCAGACGTTTAGTCGACTAAAACTTGACTAAATAAAAACAGGATGAAGGTTGACATTTGACACAGGACTAAGACTAAATAAAAAAATTGCTGACAGAATTAACACTGCTCAGTAGTTTCCTTTCATTCTTCCACAAAAAAAATATTTTCAGGCTGCAAAAAACTCCCAAAGTTCATTTAATAACTAATTGTATGTACTTGTAATGTTAATTAGCTTAATGGCTAATGTTATTTATTCACACACTATATTTATTATTGTTTGAATTTTTAAGATTATATAATTACCTAGGTTTTTTTTGCTGCTGGATTCCCAATCTTTTTGGGCAAAAAGCAACAGTGTTGATTCGATAAGTTAATAAGCTTTAATATTATACGCCGTGTCTCTACAACGTGTTACGGCTCTACTCTACTGGACTCACCTTCTTTTGGTTTCCAAAAATAACATTTGTGTGAACGGCAAGTAAACTAAGATGTCATCATCGTATACATTTATATAACGGGTCTATTTGGGGAAACGCCACGTCCTATTTGCTATTCCTGATTGGTCTTTTTCTAGGTTGAGAATTACATTAAGTCCCCTTGATAATATTATCTATGATTGAAGGGCGCTGTGGGGGGTAAATCAATTCTGGCGACTTTAAATTACGGTTAGGAGAGTTTGAAATGTGGGTTACTCATATGGATTTAATTTATTTAGATGATTGAATATTTAATTCCGCTTAGGAGTTGATGTATTGTGAAATTAAGGGTGTCCATTATCATCTGGCCGCAGCTGGAAATTAGCAATGTTGTCTAAAGCGGCTCCATTTACTGTTTTTTGTGACAGTTGATCAATGGGGACTGTCCACGACACTATAAACAAATAAACTAAACTGTCTTTGTTGTAAGCCTGCAATCAAAATGTAAAGAATACATATTTTAGCCTTTAAAAATATTCCTATATATTTTCATAATTTTGCGAATCATTCTATTTCACGGAACATCAATTATGTAGTGAAAACAGCACTTTCAGAAAATGCATATGTTATTCTCATGCATGGCCCAAGGCAGGAAAAATCATCGTCTGTGAAAATGAACCATTCCCTAGGAAAGCTTTAGACCGGGAGGAGTCAGACTCTAATCAGTGAAGAGAAAGCGATGTATAGCCTGGAGGGAAACCACTGACAGCGACGCTGGGACTCACTTTGCCGTCTCTTTACACTGTTTGTTTGAACTTTGAGATCCAATGATGCTTTGCTTCATCACGTGGTCATGCTTGAAAGTAGACATGCCTTGATAGTCAGAATATATCATGTTTCACTGAGCTTCCCCCCCCCCCCCTCCCTTTGCCCATTCATCCATTATCCTTGCATTGCAGATTAGGAGGTCTAATACAATTGTGAATGTAATGAAAAGAAAAACTATAATACGATCAAAAAGAGGGTTCTGAGAATCCCGTACTAGACACTTTTTAATTTGTGGAGAAGTGTATTCTCAGAAAGACGCTTAGACAAAGAAGCAACTTAGACTTAACTCTTGACTCTTAACTAATACAGTTGCTTTTTTTGGTATCCTGTTTATTTAGTGTAATCTGTTACTGTTACTCCCTTAGCCTGGATCAAAAGACATCTGATAAAAAAAATCAATGTCAGTGTAATTTTAAAGCTGAACCTCAAAGCGTAACTAAAGTTAAAGTCAGGCGTCTCATGGTGTTCACATCAAAGTGTTTCCGTCTAACGAGGCATCTTGTCAAGAGGATTGACCGGCCAATCACCCTGGAGACCGCTTCCTCTCTACACACACACACACACACCTCACACACACATGCACACACACGCACACACACACACACACACACACACACTCTCTCTACTGAGATAACACAGTATTCACACACAGAGAGTGGGCTCTGGGCTCTCAGGGATAAACTGCACTGAGCTAAGCTGGGCTCCTCTATGCTCTTTTGAAGGGTATATAATGTGGAGTAGTTGAATAAATCATTCTTCTTCTCATACCCTTCTCTGTAAAGACTTCGCACTTGTTCAGTCAAACATATTGCCTGTGTAAATGAGAGGCAGTCAGTGTGTATTTCTTGTGGAGTATATCTATCCTTGTGAGGGACATTTTCAATGTTAAATGTCTTTTAATGACAGCTTGTTGTATACTGTTACAGTGTGGCATATGGTAGGTAACATATGTCAGCGGAAATGAACAGACTTGAATTGACATATATGGAACTGGTACAGTGTTAGAAGAGTTGTGTTGTATAGATTTGCTATTGCATGCAATGTTAGTGTATTGTACAATGTTTCCTCACTTATTCAAGCACTTGTAATGCTTACTAATATAAACACACTACAGGAAATACAAAATATATAGCGAAGCTAGTGGGGACCAAAACAGAGCAAAAAAGGGAGTGATTATTTGACTTACATTCATCAGGAGTCAATAAACTTGACTTTAAATAATGTCCCAATGTTTAGTACAAATATACAATAATAGTAAGTTGTTTGTATTACATGTTAATGCTTTATTTACAGTTTGTTTTTCTTCCTCAAAGTGCATATCATCCATTTAATAAAGGGTTGAGAAGCTAGTTTCATTGGTTTCTGGGATGCTGTTTGCAAATATAAGAATAATGGGTACACACAACAGTTGGTTATTTGACCATCAGGTACACATGCTTTCAAAATCTCATGGTAAAATAGATGTAACAAGGAAAGACTGCGAGCAGACCTCTGTTTATACCATTGGCTTGCTGTGTAGAATTGATTTTCTGTGGAAATGTTGCTGCTGAGCACAGCATCACTCACAGTGTAGGCTGTGCATACAAAGTGCTGCATTGAGATCCACAGGTGACACAGCAAAGACCTTGTCATGATGTATCCAGAAGCCTTAGGAGGCAAGATTTGCTCCATCAAAACAGCAAAACTACATAACACAGATTTAAAATAAATAAAACTGTTAGACATGGCTGCAACATCTGCGCCCTATTTAAACAAATTAGCCTGCGAGCTTGCTTATTTCCAGCAGATAAAGTACTCTGTCTGCAGGAGAGCAATGGTGCCGTGTGCAAAATGGACAGCAACATCCACCACTTTTAATCATTCCTTGCCGATGAGATCTATTTTACGAAGGGGTTGACAGTGATTTGCCGCCGAGGTCAGGCAGTGAGAGTGAGCTGCAGGACGGAGAGGAGCACCTGGGCAGCAGATGGTCCATCAGCAGGTCTCTCTTTGTCCTCGCTGACAGGAAATGGATTGCTGAAGGCCAGACTGTTACCTAATTACTCCAGAACCACACACATAAAGCAAACAGACACTCAAAGCCACATAAACCCACATACAGTATGTCTGCATGCACACACACACACACACACTCACACACTGTTGAGTCTCCATACATACACACAGCAAAAACACATGCATGCTTGCTGTGCAGAACACACCTGGATGCACCAACACACACACACACACACACACACACACACACACACACACACACACACACACACACACACACACACACACACACACACACACACACACACACACACACACACACACACACACACACACATTCTCGGCAGTGCACCGGCTGTCATAAAGGCCACTCTCTTGCTTTCCCCTTTGCTTTTCCCAGAGTGCATTTCAGCACGAAGCTGTCAGATGGCTCTTTTTTTTCTCCAACTATTGTGCCCTGCCAGGCCTCCTCGCACACACACACACACACACACATAAACACACACACACACACACAAAGAGGATACATGTGGGTGCACCATATTTCATGCACAAACACACACAAACCTGCTAGACATTTTTTTTCACACAAACACACTTTCACACATACTCAGATGTTCACAGACTTACCAAGGTGCTTTTTTTCTGAACATCTGCGAACTCGCTCTCACATATACCCGCGCACACACACACTTATCCACTTCTCCTCGCTTTCAGCCGTGTATTACTTTCATCTTTCTATTCCAGCTCTCTTCCCTCTGCCTCTCTGTCGCTCTCTTTTACTTACACACACACACTCACACACAATAAACTAGCACACCAAACAGCGTCAGTAAAACATCTCACCAGTCGCTGTGTCTGACATCTCCATCATTTTTCTCTCTCTATAATCAGACAATCATCTGCTGCTGTGAGAGAGGAATAATCACAGCAGAAAGGTCAGCTGATGGAGAGATGTTTTATGTTGAATAGATGTATAATCTTCTACAAACCCTGAGAACATTTACGTCCCGTTAAAGTTATTATTACTAAAAGGCAATTCCGATGAATAATGCTGATATGTCCTACCAGAAAGAAAAGTTATAACGCCATTGTGAGTCGTAAAAATAAATATTGTGGGTAGAATTAAAAGCGAATACTTAGAAATTCCAAGATTAAAGTCATAATTCTATGGGAAAAAAACCTGGATAATTTTTCTCATGATAAAGCGTCAATATCGTGGACTTTCTCTGAGATTGAACTCACAAATTCGGAAGAAAAAGATAGCAAATTTTTTTCATTAAGATTATTTAAGCCCTAAGGGTTCATAAATATTCAGGCATCTGTTCTTGCGAGGTTGATAGACACTTTTTTCGTGACATACGCTTTAAAGAGAGTGGTTTTTACAGTGCTACTGTACACAATAATTTGTGCTCCTTTGGGTTCATTTTCTGTTTCACATCACTTGTAAATATTACCTGTCAACTCCTCACTGTGAAGAAAAGAAAGGAAGAGAAACTAATTTTAACTTCACAGAGAAAAACATCTTTGAAATGTCTTTTGAATTGACATCTGTGAGACATTTAGGTCTTAACTTCATAAGACAAGGCAGGTGGCAGCTGACTTACAGTATGAACTTTTACTTGCTATAAATAAACGTGTTTCCAAAATTATTGCAAGGCGTTCGATCATTACATCAAAAGTGTGCTGAGAGGCAGAGAGCCGAGGGAAACGGAGAGGAGGGAAGAGGAAGACTTCACTTTAAGACGCTGTGCATATCAAGTCTGAGAAGATTAAGAGCAAGAGAAAAGAGGGATTGTTCAACAAGCTATTATGGCATCAAGCTTTTCCATTACTTAAGAAAGAGCATATCTAAATAATACAAAACAGAAAACATACTGACACCGATTCCATTAGATTTTCCATCTGTATGACTTCACAAAGAACAGAAGAAGACCCAAAGTCAAATTCATTAAGGAAAACAATTGATGCCCTTAGTTTAAAGGTCCCATGTCATGGCCATTTCTACTGATCATAATTCCATTGTTGAGGTCTACTAGAATAGATTTAAATTGTGTAATTTTCCAAACTCACATTGGTTTCTCATACAGCATCTCTGTATAGTATGTGTATTCACTCTCTGTCCTAAACGGCTTGTTGGAGCTCCTGCCCCCCCCCTCCCTGTGAGCCCAGTGTGCGCTGATTGGTCGGGACGTTGAGGCTCGTTGCTGCTCGTTGCTGCTCGCCGCTGCTGCGAGAAGCTGCAAGGAGCAGACAGGCTTCCGGGTCGGCGATACAGCGAGAACAAGCGAAACTCATCCTGAGCACACACAAACACTCACAGCCGAAGTAAAAACAATAAGTGTAGCTTGATATTGAGTAAGAAAAAGGTTTATAACGCTGTGAGAATGGGTCTGCGGAGAGCATTTCTCCGCCATCCCAACTCGTCTATTACCAGCGTTCAGGGAGCTCTATGCAAGTCAATGGGGACTCCCTGTTAGTTAGCCAAGGGATCCTGGTGTGTGAGGTGCTCCGCGGATTGGTCCATTTGGGCCAATCCGGTCATTTGTTGTTGATTTGGGTGTTCACACGTCACAGAACCCAGGAAGCAAACAATGGAAAATGAGAAATCTCCAACAAGGCGTTCTGGGGCAGCATAGACAGGTCTTTTCTGTGTTAGAGTTTTACTACAGGGTGTACTTTGAGGGTTTGTGACTTTTCAGACCGTTTACATGCATAAAAACCTTCATAACACACAAGGGGACGGGTAATCACCGGAAAAGCATGACATGGGACCTTTAAAGGGGCGGGACATCTCTATGTGGTCGACCAATCACAACAGAGCCGGTCAGCTAACCAATCAGAGGAGACTGGGCTCTGGTTTCAGACAGGGGTGAAAAGAGGCAGTATGAGAAAAATAAAGAGCTTTTTGAATATTAAAGCGTAGAGACATGTTCCAGTAGAGACACAAAATACAAATATGAATCTGAAAATAAGTATGATAGGGCTCTTTAACAGTGAGTTTGAGACTCAGGTTTGCGTGCATTGGGCAGCTTCTCTACCTGAAGAGCTCCCTTTAGGACATTTCATCTTGTTTTCTTAAATAGAAAGTCATCCTAGAAGGTACTTCATAGTATTTTCTCTACCTAAAAAGCACCACGAAGTGCATTTCTTTTACGTTTTTTCCACCGAAAAGACCCTAGAAGCTACTTTATCAGGTTTTATTTACATGGGAGGCATCAGTGACAGTGCAGCCTCCAGCTGAGAGTTTCCGCTGTGTCACCATTTCCTTCGCCAGCAGTCCCTGAACTGTGACAGGAGCCTTTTATCTTCTTACACCTTGGATTACATGGTGACACAGCTACATTATACTCTACATATATATATGTGTGTGTTGTGAGTGGGATGTAGGGGGAAAAAGCTGGAGGGTTGTCTGCCGTAGAAATGTTCAACAATCCGATTCAAAATACAGCAGACTTACACCAAAATGCTGAAGGTGACGTTACATGTTATGGTCAGTTTTATTTGTGGCATTTTACTATATGTATTGCATTTGAACCATAGGTTAAATACGACATTTCAGATCCAAAACTCTAAATAAACAAATGGCAGAGGTTGTGCACTTTATTGAAACTTGCAGAAACTCAAGTCCCGCCTCCTCAACCTATTAACGTGCACTGTCCCTGTTAAATAAATAAATACAATTAATGCATGTATATAGGTCCTGTGTGTGCATGTGTGTATTAAGCGCCTATATGTGTAGTTGTAAAATAATACAAGAGAGAAGAACTCAAATTACCCTTGGAAAGTAATCTTAAAACACGACTGAGAGATATTTGGTTAAAAAGAACACAATGGTGCTCGAGGAGGAGATTCAGGTGATAAGGTGGGGGGGGGGGGGTTACCTTGGTTGGTGATTGGCTAATGGTTACAAAAGCCAAAAAAATCGTTATGACATCATAAAGTGGCCAAAATCTAATCAGCTCATTTTCAGACAGGTTTTTATATAAATGGATCAGGACAAAAAGTGAGAGAATCTTTTTTCCTGAAACTTTCAGAATCTCTTTACACAGAGGGGACACATGGTTATGTATAAAATACATGCAAAAGTGGATTTTGCATAATAGGTGACCTTTAAATAGACAAAGTACATTTAAGTATAACAGGAAAAAGCACTGGGCAAAAGTATAAAGTGCAAATCATGACATAACTTAAGAAAATATCATACAACAATTCACACAGGCTGCGTAGTACTCCTTGGGATGAGTAAATTAAACTTGAATTGAACAATCAGTCAAGTGCCTCTTCATTGAAGTGATTTTGTTGTCATTGTGTCCTGCCAGTCACTATGACAATGATAATGCTGAAAAAAACCACTGAGAACTCATTTTAATAGGCCTTGATGTGAGACAAAGTCAGTGGTTGAAAAAAACAATAACAGTCACACTCAGAAAAAAGACTGCCGACAACAAACACTGACACTCTTACACTAATCAGTTGCCGGAGTTTTAAAGCCAGTTTGGCCTGGAAAACCTAGAGATTCCCAACCCCTGCCAGAAGCAGCCTGCCAAAACACAATCCCATTACTGTGACATCTCTAAAGTGCATTTTACTCATTGGCACAATACATCCCAAATGTCACGTCTCCTGGTGCTGTTGTAATAAGCCATTAGTTGCCAACTGGCTGCTGCACCTCGCGAGTGGCGCACAGTTTCAGCACCAGCTGTGCAGCATTACCGTCTGCAGCAATAACTGAGCTCCACCAGCAGGGGTGTAGCAAGCAATTATGGTCCCGCATGGAGCAGAGTGACATTTATCTCTTCTCAACACAATCATCATGGATGTTTTTCTTCACATCTCAAACACAAGCTTTAGTTTAAACCTCTGTCAAAACTGGGGTTCCACAAAACTCAGGAAAGGAGGTTTTATTCCGTACCAGAAAAACCCTTTAGTGTGAGGAGAATATCATCCAAGATAAAGGGGCCCTATTGCTTTTTGGAGTTTTCCCTTTCCTGTAGTATTATATATACGTTTTTGTGCATGTAAATCCGTGTGTTCCCTCCAAAGGGAGTTTTTCTCCCACACCTCCATTGGACTCCTTTGTTTACTTCTGTAATATAGTGACATCACTATAGGCGCTTTCACACCGGAGTACTTTTACCCATACTTTTCCCGTTTAGTTCCGTTAGTGCCTGGAATTTTGCGTTCACACCAAAAAGAAAACTTAGTTCAGAGAACTTTTACCCCCATTTTTAGTCCCTGCTAGAGAGGTGCGACTTTCCTGGGGAGAAAAAAGTACCAATTTCTGATTGGCTGGGCGAATTGCAAACCACGGCCCGTAAAACTCGTAAAAACGTAAAAAGTTTTTTGAAGCTGCCATTGTATTTGCTGGCATTAGCATTATTAGCATTAGCATTAGCCCCGCGCACCAACGGAGAGAAACTAAGTTATGGCAACACAAAAAAAAACATGGGAGCGGTGGAGTGATGAGGAGGTGTCGGCGTTCTGGCGATTTACTCGGAAGGCTTCAGTAGAAGCTGCTGGGGGTCCCAGCAGCTTCTACTGAAGCCAGTCCCCAACTCCGGGGACTTCGGGCCGGGGACTTCGGGTGGCAGTATACGCCGTGAAGTTGTTTGCTGCCTGCCAGTAAACCCAAAGCAGAAGAAGAAGTGACGTCAGCGGCTTCATTTGCGTAATCTTCCCTCAGGGAACTTATTCCGGTGTGAACGCGATCTGCTCTTTAGTTCCATGGGGTACTAAGTCCTGGGTACTAAGTCCTGGGAACTAAGTACGGCAAAGTACTTGGTGTGAAAGCGGCTTTTGATACACTCGTGCTGCTATTGGCTAGCGCTATAGCACATTGTGGACATCTCTAAGAGGTTGACCAATCACAACAGAGCCGGCCAGCTAACCAATCAGAGCAGACTGGACTCTGGTTTCAGACAGAGGGTGAAAAGAGGTGCTGCAGCACAGGCAGTATGAGAAAAATAAAGAGATTTTTGAACATTAAAGCATGGAGACATGTCCCAGTAGAGACACGAAAGACAAATATCACCCTGGAGATTAGCATAGAGGGCCCCTTTAAACCAACAATTCTGTCTTTTTTCACAGTATGTTGCTATGTCAGAGGAGCCTGGGATTTATTGTTTTGCATGAGACAATAAAGCCTTTGAATCTTTGGATCTTGAATGCTTTGACAACCAAACCACAGCCACAATCAAAACACCGAATCTCCAGCAGTGTCACCTCCACCTCCACCTTCTTGAGCGTCTCCTCCTGAGCACACAGCAGCACTTGAGCAGTTTCCAGTAAACGGACCGTCTCGATCCGACGGCGGTCAGTTCGAGCCGGCTGCAGCGGACCGGAGGGCTGCCAACAACGGCCTGGAGGAAAGCCAAGCGTTGCCACGGTGACAGAGCTGCGAATAAAATCTCTTTGTATTGTTACCAAGGCAACAACTGTGGATAGGTGGGGAGGATGGATTGATGGAGAGAAAAGGAAAGAGAAAGAGAAAGAAAGGGGAGAGTAAAAATATCAGGATAAGGCGAGAGGAAGAAGAAGAGATTGTTGTTTGAGATGCAGAGATAAGAGGCTTCATTATTCCCTGTTTATTCTGGATGGTTCTCCAGTGCGTGGGAGAATTTACAGTTTGCTGTAACCTCATCCCAAACAAAGTTACTCAGCAGATTCCTTTGAGTCAGATAGAAGGAGGAGCACAAACAGGACACAATAAGTCAATGGCTACCTTTCACAAATGTATGTCTCCAGGCTGGGTAGAGAGTTCTTCTAACTCGGTAGACATTTTTAAAGAGGCTTTATTATGGTTTTTGGGTTTTCCCTTTCCTTTCGTGTGTTTTAGGTTTTTGTGAAAATCCCTCCAAATATTTACACCGCCCGAAACGCCTCCATTGGACTCCTTTGTTTGCTTCAGGAACATACAGTAGTGACGTCACTATGTTACACTCGCGCTTCTATTGGCTAACGCTGTAACACATTGTACGTGATAGGCTAAGGGGCGTGACATCTCTAAGCAGTTGACCAATCACAACAGAGCCGGCCAGCTAACCAATCAGAGCAGACTGGGCTCTGGTTTCAGACAGAGGGTGAAAAGAGGTGCTGCAGCACAGGCAGTATGAGAAAAAAAAAGTACTTTTTGAACATTAAAGCATGGAGACATGTCACAGTAGAGACACTACATACTGATATACACCTGAACATCAGCAGGAGAGGACTCTTTAAAGTAGAGACACTACATACTGATATACACCTGAACATCAGCAGGAGAGGACTCTTTAAAGTAGAGACACTACATACTGATATACACCTGAACATCAGCAGGAGAGGACTCTTTAAAGTAGAGACACTACATACTGATATACACCTGAACATCAGCAGGAGAGGACTCTTTAAAGTAGAGACACGACATACTGATATACACCTGAACATCAGCAGGAGAGGACTCTTTAAAGTAGAGACACTACATACTGATATACACCTGAACATCAGCAGGAGAGGACTCTTTAAAGTAGAGACACTACATACTGATATACACCTGAACATCAGCAGGAGAGGACTCTTTAAAGTAGAGACACTACATACTGATATACACCTGAACATCAGCAGGAGAGGACTCTTTAAAGTAGAGACACTACATACTGATATACACCTGAACATCAGCAGGAGAGGACTCTTTAAAGTAGAGACACTACATACTGATATACACCTGAACATCAGCAGGAGAGGACTCTTTAAAGTAGAGACACTACATACTGATATACACCTGAACATCAGCAGGAGAGGACTCTTTAAAGTAGAGACACTAAATACTACATAAACCTGAAAATGACATTTAGGGCCTCTTTAAAGCCCTCTGTATGAAAAGTGCTACACAAAAAAGCTTTGTTCTATATATGCCTCTGTAAGTGTCTCCTCCCTCTCTATCATCTGTCTCTCCCTTGTCTTATTCCTTTGGAGCTTTCAAGAGTTATGAATTGTGACTTTATCGTGATAACTTTTGAACCGCATTCCCTCGGGGCGTCAGTAATTCCCACTGCGTTTTGAATTGATTGCATAAATCTTAGGAGCAATAATAACACAGCCCAAGTGTTTCCTCTCAGCATTACTGGATTTTGCATATGTTTGTAAGATGCAGAAATACTCTTTTAAGTGGCTCTGCTGCGGCTCTATCTACACTTTAATAAATATAAAGACTAATGTAGTCATTTTAAATTATTGCAAGGCCAAGTTCAAGTTGACAGATGGATTTGGCAGAAAGAGGATGAATGGCTTTATTTCACTATGCTCTTGGTTACATTTGAGTTATATATGCAGATTTATGCAACCCTCCGTTTTTCAGGCTGGCTCGTTACTCAAAGCAACTGGAAATATCTTATCATCATCGTCGCCCCCAATTCACACGCAGCTCCACACATCTTAAAGTGCACGAGGCAGCGAGATTAGAGGGAAATTGAAACAAATCAAATCCGCCGAAATTGCACAAAGCTTGGAGGGAAAGAGGAAAGTTTTCTATCGCAAGCATCGCATCTCGTCTCTTCTAATTGCCTGGAGACAATGAGCCACTTGGAGGACTCCAGCTCTGTGCAAACTCTTTGAAACCTCCCGTGGTGTGGCAAGTCTGGTCAGCTTTTAACGTGCCCATGTGAAGTGTTTGCCTTTTTTTCTGTGCCGCCGAAATGACAGAAGAAATGAGCACAGCAGGAAGGAAGGAGAAAGCTGTGTGCGCCGCCTTTGTTTTAATTGATATTCCTGCCGAGGAGTCAGAATATTCAAATGTCAGTGAGCTCTGTTATCTCACAGAGATTAGGGGATAGGTGAACGAGAAGCGCCGGGAGGTCTCACTCTGCTAAAACTCCTCATATGCAAACACACACAAACATATGCACATGTGCACTCATGCATACTCCCATCGCAAAAATGCAAATACACCCATTCCAGACAGGCAGTCCAACTCCCACTGCGACTTCTCCCTCACACAAACACCTTTCTGCACACTCACTCGCCCTGTCACTCACACACTTCACCTCTGTGTTCTCATAGCATGTTTTGCTCGCAGGTGAGTGAAGGCTATTAGCTCAGCGCAGTCTCTCCTGCTGTCTGCCAGGCTCAAATACAAAGACGGATCACTGTTTCAAATCAATATCGCTGTGGTCGGATCCGGGCTGTTAAATGGAGAAAAGTGTGTATTAAACCTCAGCTAATGCCAAATCCCATTAGCTTCTCCCTGCTCCCTCCCAAAAGTACAAATGCTATCTGACTCTCTATAAGGTATGCGTCTCACACACAGGAATAACCTTGCCAATTACACATTATTCCCTAAATGCAAGAACAACGGATTAATTCGCTTTTTTTGCCAAAATGATCTTGCTTTGGAGAACTAAAACTGCTCTAATCTAGACATATTCTGCAACACACACCTTCTATACTTGTGAGGACACTGATTGACATATTGTTTTCCCAATAAACCTTATCCTAACATTAAAATGCCTAACCCCAACACTAAGCTAAAACAATTATAACTTTAACAATTAATCTGTAGACTCCTTTATAAAATATTCCCTCAGTGACCCACTAGAAGAGTGTTGCAGTGTCTGTAGATAACCTATATCTATGTGATGCCAAGACTATTCTTGATATCATCAACGAAGAAAGGCCGGATAATAATCATGCATCAAAGAAGAACCATTAGAAAGCGAAACCTCAAACAGACAAAGCTACATCAAAAATGTGAAGGAATCTAGAGTTGGATTTTGTAGCCCTCGTTGAGTTCGAGAGAAGGACGAACTTTAAATGTGTTTACAAACAGAAAACCATCAAATCTTACTTGTTGTGCCTTTGAAAAGCCTCAAGTATGCCTACTTTAAAGTCTTTCTAAAGGCGAGGAGAAAAGTGAGGTTAAGTGCCCTCACTTTCCGAAAATGTACTTACTCTGAATGCGTAAAAACTCAAATACACACACACACACACACACACACACACACACACACACACACAAACACACACACACACACACACTGACAAACACACACGCGCAAATAAGCCAATAGAGGCCTAACTTCTGCTGCAGGCCATGTGAGCCAGTTTTCCACTGAGACTTAATGGGAAATCAATTAAGTCACAAATAATAACATGCAAATGCATTAATACTTGCACAGCTACACACACACACACACACACACACACACACACACACACACACACACACACACACACACACACACACACACACACACACACACACACACACACACACACACACACAGCTACACACACACACACACACAGCTACACACACACACACACACACACACACACACACACACACACACACACACACACACACACAAACACACGCACTTCAGACCTTCTTCTGATACAGCGCTACAAGAATTTACAGTTTAGTTGGTAGTTGACATTATTTGCTCACGCTCCAACACGACTACAGGCAGAACAATCAGAAAACAGAACACATATATATGCACAGACACTGGGTGTATTAACATATGCAAAAAGACAAGGAATGTTTAGAGGGCTCACTTTATGAAAGCATGCACATTTACATTCTACTACAAGTTATTAAATGAACGCCAGGAGCTACAATACTACAGCGCAGTTACATATGTGTAGCAGAATAGGTGCTTTCTGCTTCTCTTACTGCATATTTTATCATGCTAAACACATTTTGAGCCCCAGAGGAAAGTCATGCCAAATAATGAAGTTATGGGGCGCTTGTGAAGTCATTTACGGCTTACTTGGTATTTTGAGATGTAGTTCTAACACGACCAGAAAATGCAATTTGACACAACACTGGCTCCTTATCACCAGAGGTCAAAATGATTTACATTATGTACTGATGTACATTTTTATATTTATGATTATGCTGTTTTCTCTGTATTTCTCTCCCTAGGCAATATCCCCAATGAATAAATATTGAGTCAGAATCAACCTCCTTCATCTTCTATCCATTGTATTGTAGCCTTGCAGGACACATTACTAGCCATTACGACAATATTCACCAATGCTATCTCCACTATGCAGCAGATTTGATATTCCAACAAATGTGACTTGTATTTGACTTACTGTATTTCATGCCACCAAATAAGACCAATCAAGAGCAGATGGTTAGTGGGGATTGTATTTCTTATTATTAAAAGGTGTGAGTACTGCAGCACCCATTTGGTTACCAGGTGGCAGCTCCAAATTACCTCCTGCCATGACAGCTGCAACAATTTATACAATAATCTGAAAGAGAAAAAAAACATGTCTGTGACATTCCACACCAAGTCTGACAGAGAGAAATGTCCGAGTTCAGAATGAGAATCCATTGTTGGGCTGTTTTAATGAGCTTTGCCAGCAGCCCGGGGTAAAAGAGCAGTTGGATCCAGTGATAATGAGAAGCATAATGCCGCTTCATGCCCTCCGTCATAAGACCTGAGAGTTGGCTTCACTCGAAATTAAAGTTAAAAGAAAGTCCTACACTTAGAACCGTTTGGTGTGAGGGCAGAAATTATAAATGCATCGACAAGAGTTGCAAAAACACTGGATTTGTCGGGTATTTTTGTGATGCAACAGCTCGTTTTGATGATTTTACTTCCAAGTTTTTTCTTACCAGTCATCCTCAGGCTAAGTTATTTGACACAATCTTTCTTATATTTCATCACCGTCATCATGGCCGATTTTATCCTATGAACAAAGAATTCAAATAGATCCTCTCCATTTTTTGGAGTTTGAACGCTAGGCCTTTTGTCCCACCCATTCAGTCATTACTCAAAAGCTCTCTCCCTAATTTAATAACTAACCGACTGATGAAAGAGACTTTCTCCTGTGTCGAGAGTCAACTGTCTTTTCTGATGCAAGAGTATATTTAAACTATCATCAAAGATGTATGCCCTTTTGTGTGCTGTGAATTTGATTTAATGACACATCACCAGAGAGTACACACAGAAGCATTGATGCAGTCACGGGATATGTGAGGAAGTTGGACCCAAAATGCAAAACAGAAAGGAACGCAGGTAAGAACAAAAGGCGAGCTTTGTTAAACCAGGGGATATGCAGGAATCCTGAAGTCAAATGTAATACCTTTTAAGACCTTTTTTAAGACCCTTTCCATACATTTTAAGACCTCATCGCCACTTGGAGTTCTAACCGGTTACCTTGGCGACACACTGTACCTCACATTTACTATATACAGTATTGATTGTCCTTCCTCCTTATCTTCCAACCATTTGGACGCAAACTTGCATTTCCCCATAACGATGTTGTTTAACAACCGGCGTAAACGGACCTTCGAGCGCTATCAAGCAGTGAGCGTGCGATGTCCTGTTCAGATGACGTCAAACCCAACGGAATGCCATAAATAAACTACACAGAATCACACTGCACACCTACGCAATGAGTACATTCAGGCAGACTGTAGAATACAACCTCTTTGGACAATTTATATACTTATTGAAAACAAGCTACAAAATGTAATACCTTGGGAAATGCCGTTTAATACTTTTTAATAGCCTTAATTTTCGCTAAATTGATTCATCAACTTTTAATACTTTTTAAGACCTCGCGGACACCCTGTAAAGGAAAGCTGGTTCAAAAATGTTAATCAAAGGTAATAAAAAAGTATAATCAGGTGATGCAGGGAACACCAGCAGCAAATCTAAAGGGAGAACATGGACGAGTAGAACCACAACATTGGAAATATTGACAAGCGACTGACGGAAAACACTGGGAAGATAGGCAAATATACACAGAACTATTTATATTGGCAAGACACACAAGAGGCGCTTTCACACCGGAGTACTTTTCCCAGGAATAGTTCCGATAGTTCCTGGAATTTTGCGTTCACACCAAAAAGATCTGGAACTAGAACTTTTTTTTTGCAAACCTTTTCACCCCTTTTTAGTCCCTGCTAGAGAGGTGGGACTTTCCTGGGGAGAAAAAGATTCCAATTTCTGATTGGCTGGGCGAATTGCAAACCATGCCCCGTAAAA
Organism: Trematomus bernacchii; assembly: GCF_902827165.1. NCBI lineage: Eukaryota > Metazoa > Chordata > Actinopteri > Perciformes > Nototheniidae > Trematomus > Trematomus bernacchii. Next base: position 529,802 of record NW_022988050.1, on the reverse strand, counting down.
CTCTGAAAAGTTTTTGTGAAGCCGCCATTTTCTTTGCTCGCATTAGCATTATTAGCATTAGCATTAGCCCAGCGCACCAACGGAGAGAGACTAACTTATGACAACACAAAAGAAAACATGGGAGCGGCGGAGTGATCAGGAGGTGTCGGCGCTTCTGGCGATTTACTCGGAAGGCTTCAGTAGAAGCTGCTGGGGGTCGCAGCAGCTTCTACTGAAGCCAGTCCCCAACTCCGGGGACTTCCGGCCGGGGACTTCAGGTGGCAGTATACGCCGTGAAGTTATTTGCGGCCTGCCAGTAAACCCAAAGCAGAAGAAGTGACGTCAGCGGCTTCCTCAGGGACTTATTCCGGTGTGAACGCGATTTACTAGATAGTTCCAGGAAATAAAAGTTCCAGGAAATAAAAGTTCCGGGGACTATTCCAGGGAAAAAGTACTTGGTGTGAAAGCACCTAAGGAGAGCAAGGAGATTACACACAGGTTACTAGGATTAGGGTGGGGCAGACAATCACAAAAGGACACAAATCACACAAAGACAGGAAGTGAAACCATACAGGAAGTGTTAAATAAACCGGGATAACAGAAAATACAAAAACGTATATCATGATATATGCACCAAAGCTAATATTGACTGGTATTTGCTACCTAAGACGTGTTTCTGAAATGAAAGACGTAGCTTCACCTCGACCATGAACTCGTCAAATGTACTACATCTTTAAACCTTAACTGATTCATTTTGTGGCAGTGCAACTCTTTTATATCTTGCATTATCTGGCATTTTAGCCACTAATTGTTCCACTTTTTCCATTAGCAAGTTGCTGATTAGTTCAACCCGCCATTTGGTGCAGGCAAGGTAGACCATAGTGGGTTTTATTAGAGCGTTTGCATAGAAGAAAACTGAGTTGATGAGAGCTGTAGGATTGAACCAATAACAGTAAAGAGGCTATACAGAGTAAAACATGGTGATTTGATCCATTGTTAGTTTACCCAAGGAGGTTATGTGTGTTGGTTTCATTGTTTGTTTGCGGAAAAACTGCAGGCCAGACTTTCATGAAACTTGGAATAAGGGTGTCCCATTGGGCAAGGAAGAACTCATTACACTTTGGACCGGGTTTTTATCGCCGAGATCGAATGCAGACATTATTCTTCACAAATTAAACCAGCCTTGGCAGAATTATGCACTCAATGAAAGCCATACTATTTAAAGGTTCCATGTCATGGCCATTTCTACTGATCATAATTCCATTGTTGAGGTATACTAAATACATTTATATTGTGCAATTTTCCAAACTCACATTGGTTTCTCATACAGCATCTCTGTATAGTATGTGTATTCACTCTCTGTCCTAAACGGCTTGTTGGAGCTCCTGCCCCCCCCCTCCTCCCTGTGAGCCCAGTGGCCGTCTGCGAGACAGCGAGACACAGCGAAACCCAGCCCGAAACCAGCCCGAAACCAGCCCGAGCACACACACACACCCGCAGCCTGACTGGGAGTTTGTGTGTGTGCTCACACACAGACTCACAGCCTCGCCGCGTCCCGCCGTCTCAGGCGGAGAAATCGGCGGAGCTGCAGCTGAGAAAAGATTGAGTATGTGTGTGTGAGTAACGTAACGGCTCCGCGGACATAACTATACCCAAATACGTCACTGTACCCAGGAAGAAAAAGAGAAATCTCCAACGAGGCGTTCTGGGGCAGCATAGACAGGTCTTTTCTGTGTTAGAGTTTTACTCGCTACAGGGTGTACTTTGAGGGTTTGTGACTTTGCAGACCGTTTACATGCATACAAAGCTACATAACACACAAGGGGATGGGTAATAACCAGAAAAGCATGACATGGGACCTTTAAAAATGCATTGGTGCAGCTTTAAAAAGGCAGAAAAGTGACACACAAAGAATGGTTTCTACTAAAACAAAATCAAAAATAATTTACTTGGTTTGATTAGTGGAGAATTATCTTTTGGTTCATGTATTTCACACTGCCAGTCTAAGTGAATCACGGCTTGTAAACAACAATACCAAGGATAAGCAAAGAGCATGTCTTCTGAACACATATTTAATGGCTGAATGGCCAAATTAGAGGTTTTGATGAAGGGGTGAAAGGAAGCATGATTGACTGCACTCTTTGCTCCAATTAACGATTAAATGTCACCATGCTCATCATGTAAATGGAGTGGTCTTTAATGATTTCATTTTAGCAAAGCAAAGGCAGACAGATTTTATTTCAATATTTTTATTCAAGTGGAGTGTCATAAAAGGTAGAAGATCTTCAGAACAAAGAGCAAAAATAGGCAACAATTCACTGTATGAAATAAGTTGAATTAGTTCTAAAAAGCAGACGGGTAATGAGGTCAGGTGAGAGGCAGGTGTGAAGGCTCAGTGGTGGCTATTGGAGAGGTAAGGAATAGATGGAAATGAAATATGCTAAATATAGGAAATGGATGCAGGAGAAGGGAAGGATGGAGCAGATTTCACCACGACAGGTGACCATGCATAAGGTCCAGACTGCATTTTCTCCTCAGCTCTCCAATTATGAGGAAGTGCCGGCCAATAAACATGTCAACCTCTCTGCCCTCATAGCGGCCCTCATAGCAACCCAAAACAAACTGCACTACCGTTTTTATGGAAGAGCATACTGGCTGTAATGAAAATGCCCTCATTAAATTAGCTCACTATTTTTATCAGCCACACACACACACACACACACACACACACACACACACACACACACACACACACACACACACACACACACACACACACACACACACACACACACACACACACACACACACACACACACACACACACACACACACACACACACACACACACACACACACACACGGCCCCTCACTGCTTCCTGCTCTGGGCGAGGAGCCAGTGCTCGCAGATGGCATTAGTGGAAGATGAAGTGAAATGTGAATGCCTGTTAGTAACCCTAACTGCTTTCCGATGAGCCGTGTAAAAGACTTGTTGACTAAAAGCAAAAAGAGCTACAGGTGCGCTGTGTTACAAAAGAGCATGTCCTGTCTGTATTATCGATTCGTAAAATAATGTTGTATTGCAAGAACAAACTATTTGAAAAAGACGATCCTGGGAAAACCTCCCTATTCTGCTCATCCTTAGTATATCAGTATGTAGTGTCTCTACTTTAAAGAGTCCTCTCCTGCTGATGTTCAGGTGTATATCAGTATGTAGTGTCTCTACTTTAAAGAGTCCTCTCCTGCTGATGTTCAGGTGTATATCAGTATGTAGTGTCTCTACTTTAAAGAGTCCTCTCCTGCTGATGTTCAGGTGTATATCAGTATGTAGTGTCTCTACTTTAAAGAGTCCTCTCCTGCTGATGTTCAGGTATATATCAGTATGTAGTGTCTCTACTTTAAAGAGTCCTCTCCTGCTGATGTTCAGGTGTATATCAGTATGTAGTGTCTCTACTTTAAAGAGTCCTCTCCTGCTGATGTTCAGGTTCATATCAGTATGTAGTGTCTCTACTTTAAAGAGTCCTCTCCTGCTGATGTTCAGGTGTATATCAGTATGTAGTGTCTCTACTTTAAAGAGTCCTCTCCTGCTGATGTTCAGGTATATATCAGTATGTAGTGTCTCTACTTTAAAGAGTCCTCTCCTGCTGATGTTCAGGTGTATATCAGTATGTAGTGTCTCTACTGTGACATGTCTCCATGCTTTAATGTTCAAAAAGCTCTTTATTTTTCTCATACTTCCTGTGCTGCAGCACCTCTTTTCACCCTCTGTCTGAAACCAGAGCCCAGTCTGCTCTGATTGGTTAGCTGGCCGGCTCTGTTGTGATTGGTCAACCCCTTAGAGATGTCCCGCCCCTTAGCCTATCACGTACAATGTGTTGGAGCGCTAGCCAATAGCAGCATGAGTGTTACATAATGTCACCATGTTACAGAAGTAAACAAAGGAGTCCAATGGAGGCGTTTCAGATGTGGGAGAGAAACCCCCTCTGGGAGGAACACAGGGATTCTAATCCCTGCAGACCATTTACATGCACAAAAATCCATACAACACACTGACTACACGAAAGGGAAACCCCCAAAACGCATAATAGGGCCTCTTTAAGTTGGAAACAACAAGAGCATAACACAATCTGCATCATCCAAAAAGGTACTCCAAGTTTGCATTAATGTTGACAATTACATCAATGTAAAATACTGCCAGTCTTATTCTATTTCAGAGCAACGAGGTTTACATCTCGGTGATAGACATAGGGTTAAAAAGTGATCATGCGCTCATAAACATGCCGGATGATTCATTTCTGTATTTTGTTTGCAATGAGGCCAGAGTGAGGAGTATAGTATTTTTGAGATGTTGGTGCACTGTTGTGAAAAGTGAGTCAAGGCAATTGGAGATGACTGTGACTGCCAGGCAGAACGGCTAATAAGCGCGAGGCGGTCCTTGCAGAGAGAAGTGGGCTGTTTGTGCCTCCCCTGATTGGCTACTTCTCTTCTTTTTTTCCCCTTCCAGCTCTGCCTTGTTTATGCCCAATTATGCGTGACTGCGTGGGTGAATTTACAGTTTGCTGTAACCTCATCCAAAACAAAGTTACTCAGCAGAATACTGAATCATGAAGATGCAGCAGCAGCAGTGCATCTTTTAAGCTCAAACAGAAACAGTGTGAGTCTGTCTCTCATGATTACAGGCAGGAAGATAATATGAGATGTTTGTTGATGTGATATACAAGTCCTGGTTCAATTTGTTTACATTGAAAGGATTTGTATGCATCCAAATCCTCGTAGCATCTCATCGATTTCCAATAACAGAGGCCTAGTACAGCAAATGTGCCTCAAATTACTGCTTCTGCTCCGATACACACATCTGTAGCTATGGCGACACACACACCTGGATAATTTCAGGTGCTAGGCAATCAAAAAAACAGGTTGAAAAGACATTAGATAATAGTAAGGCAGGTGGGTTTCTGAGCCAATCAAGATGGCCGGCACATGCTCACATCACCAGTGCATGCACCGGAACAGTGAACATCCAATTAGATTAATCATAGGCTAGTTCCTACTCCAACCTCTTCAGATGATTAGATTTTAAGAGACATTAACCTTATTGAAAAGCTAGTAAAACAAATATCTTCTTTTTCTCTCATTTTTCTCCTTGTTGGAATTTTAGTTGATCCCTCGAAACACTGAGGGTTTGAAGGTGATGGGCCAACAGAGAGATAAGTTTACTTGGAGGAAAATTCAGCTGAAATGTTAAACTTTTGACCAAGAGAAGTTCTTCTACTCAAATGTCCTGCTGGCTCTCCACAGCTTTGTCCAGCCGAACACCATAAGATCCATCAGCCTGTCTAAACGTTGTTTCTGGTATGCTACAGAGGCATCTTTCAAAAAAAAGTTTCTACTTTCACACTAACAGCATTCTCCAAGTCTGAAAAGTAAAGCCAATGCAAAAGTCCCTTGTGCAGTCTTTACAATAGCAAGCAAGGCTAACCTCCACTGGTTGCAAAAATAAGTAAGATTGTATAGAAGTCTATGAGAAACTTAGAACATGTTTCTCTCACTAAATCACTACATTGATTCATCTCAGTAAACATTTTCTTGATGCTTTTATGGTCTCAATCACTAGTATCAAGTCTACTTTAAAACATGATCCCATTGAGAGAAGAATAGACAATAATGCGGCCTATGCTTTAAGGCGGGGCTACCTTGTGATTGGCTGGTTGCTTCTGTGGCGTTATCCGGTAATGGTATGATCCCAGGATGTTGACTTTTCAACTCAAGTGTATATTCAAGTTAATTGTAATTTTGCCCCCTTAAAAGGTTAAATTGTCCCTTCAGCTTCCGCCTTTCATGTCACTCAAGGCCTTAAAACAGTAGTCCACAAACTAAAAGGTGACGTAATGGTGGCTATTTCCACTTTTTTGATAAAGTCCATGCTTTCACATGCTATCATACAAAATAATATTGTCAAGTAGCAGAATCTGAAGGTATTGGAGGCGTTCTGGTTTCTGCTCCAATTACATTTGAGCTAGTATTGGTTCAATTCTGGTATGTATGGTGAACCAATAAAGCAGAAAACATTTACCAAAAAGAGAACACTGGTTAGACATTTAGTAATGATTTGGCTTTTAATTGGCTTTTTTTTTTTTAAACTTATAAACAGGCTACTTGTGAAACAATCCAGTCATAGATGTCTCTCAACTCTAGTCCATGCAAACCAATACATTCACACTTTCCTCCGATGCCTCAAAATTCACCTCAGTGGACGTGTATGCACTGTGGGAGGAATGTGGGTTGACTCACATTTACACATTGATTTATACAGGAACACAAAGCTGTTGTTAATACACGATGACTGTTTCATTTGCATGTTACATTCATCACATGCACCTTATTTGCACATACTGAATTATAGCCTAACAAAGCTGTCTGTGCGCATTTACATTTGCGTCATTCTCCTCATCTGCACATCTCAAAAAGCAATCAACATTTAACACAGAAAGGCATCAGTATTAACCAAGTCAACTGAATGAGATTACTCTTGTCATCTTGTCACACTTTTACAGCCAAATGCCTTAATAAGGACTGGATTTATTCTGAGTAATTAGTGGCAATATTCGCACACACACACACACACACACACACACACACACACACACACACACACACACACACACACACACACACACACACACACACACACACACACACACACACACACACACACACACACACACACACACACACACACACACACAGCCCTAGAAATGAGTGTAAGTCTTCAAAAGCATTACATCTGTTCCACAGTGACAGATTATCTCTCCTTTTTTAGAGCACAGATTTATGAATTACAGCCAATAACGCTTTGATAGATGGGAAAAAAATAACAGTCCCATTTTCAAGGCGGTGAAAAACAGCAGCATATGACAGTGTCATGGTGCATGGTGCATTTTGCAATTCCTTAGCTGTGAAAATGGGGAGGAGAACATATTTGTTTGGTGTTGTCTTGTGGGCCTGTTAAATCCCCTATAGAAAGGCTTGGAAAGGATGTTTCGAATTAATTAAACTGAAATGTGGAGAAAACTTGTGTCATGCCAAGTATGCAGATATTGGTTATATATATTGGTTATACACATTAGAATTAATCTCTATAAAGAGATTATATCTAGGGAGGCGTGTGGTGCAGTGGGTTGTGCGTTGGTGTTCGGATCAGGGGGTCACAGGTTCATACCCCACTGCAGTCAGCATGTCGTTGTGTCCCTGGGCAAGACACTTCACCCCAAATTGCTCCTGTGGGGATTGCCCACAGTATTAAGTGTGTCAGTCGCTTTGGATAAAAGCATCTAACAAGTGACATCTGTAATGTAATGTAATATCTGCATATGAGACAAAAAAAGCTTTAGCAATGGGTAAAGATGTTGGTATCTGAAGTGTTTTGTGTTTGTAGTCAGCATCTGTCAGTGGAAGGAAAAATCACGTGTATGATAGCTTTGCTTGCATGCAGGTAAACCTTCTCTGTCAAAGGAAAACAGGTAGGAAAAATCCCAAATTACGTTAAATAACAAATGGAAAATACCAATTCTGTTAGGTACTTTTAGTTCATGAGCTTTGGCGCCACATTACAAAGCTCTATCCATTAAGAAGTGTTGATGTTTTTACATTTTGTGTTGTACATTTCTTGCTTTTTAGAAAGGCACTGTCCTGTGCCTTCTACTTTTTTGTGGTTTATGTCATTTATCAGTGGCGTTTTCTCCTGGAGGTCAAGGGAAGCCAGGCTTCCTTTGTTTTATTGGACTGTAGTTATCATTTTAATAAATATAAAAAACACTTCGTTTTGTTTCGGTAATTATTCTGTGCTGTGTGTTGCTGCCATCTCTCCCCCATTCTCATTGAGTATTTTACAAAGAGGGAAACAGCGCCCCTCTAGATGTTATGGTGAAACAGTATATTGCACTCACTGTTGCGAGTCGAGAGGAGGCCAGCCGAAATTGGCTGCCCTTGGTGAAAAAAAATGGATGGATTGACCAATCAGATGAGGCTACCGTCATGCCCCTGCCAACCTGTGATTAGTCAGGGTCACCCGCCCTCTGGCTTCCCTTGGCATGGCCCTGGCCCCTGACTAATCACTCCAATCAAATCGCATCAACTTCGTACTGTCATCACCGCTGTTAGCAAGTAGCAACATTAGCAAGTGCAGTTATGGAGGGTGGAGATTCTAGAGTATTTAGTAAAACATAATTTTACGAAACTTTCGCTACTTTGTTACTTTTGGACTAAGGACTGAGCTAATTACAGAGACGAGGACTGCTGCTGCACTTGCCGTGTGTGAGAGGGAAGGGAAGAGAAGATGGACTATCGCATGCAATGTTTCTGCACTTAACTGTTTTTGAAGTCATGTGTTTCATACACGTAGCCTACTGATACTTTGATGTGAACGTAAAACTTTAAAAGTCTCCTGATTTAGTTTGTGAATGAATGCTTATTTTTTATTCATTACCGAATCTGCACTGCGCATAAAGCGGCTGGTTATGCATTTGGGTGGGGGGTTGGCTGCATCAATTAATAAGAAAATGCATAAATTAATAAGACGAGAGAGTTTCGGCCGGAGAGTGCGTGCGGACCTGTCGGTTAGATAACAGGCGTGTGCAAGTCCTGCATCTGTATGATACAAATGTGTGTAAAATTATACCGGGCGCTGTAATAACTCATCTGGTTACATTATTACATTGACCCCGCCCCCTATGCTATATTTGAATAATATATTGTAGGGCCATACCAATATAAAACATGTCTGTGAAGTTTTTTTCTTCAAAATACCAAACAGATCATGCATTTTAGCCATGCCTCATTTCGCTCTATTTGCTCTTTTCCAGCCCTGTTTTTGCAAGGGCTGATTCTGTGAGAAGTCTTCTTCGCTGCTTTTGTGGCAGACTACAGCGCCACTTACAGGCCTGGCATATGTACTACAGCGTCTTCAGCGCGTTCGAGCGGCATTGGCCGTGGCCCAACCCCCCATTCCCCTGATAGGTGGAGAGTTGCCCATATAGGCGGAGCTCCCCGTTTCTGACGTCAGAACAATTTCAAATCTGTATCAGCTCCGTTGCAGCCCCGTTTTTAGACATTTGGGTATGGAGGAAAAGAGAGAGGGTTGTGTTTTCTGACACTCGGTGAGTTCCCTGACACACCGGGGACACATATTCATGTATAAAAGACGTACTAAAGTTCATTTTGCATGATAGGTCCCCTTTAATGTACACACTTCTACTGCACAGTCCATTACAGTTCAGGAAGTAATCTCTCTTGAAACAGATTATTTTAGCCAACATAAAAAGTGTGCATCAAAAGCAACAACAACTTAAACTCAAGGTTAAAGAGAATCATAGTGAAGTTTAAAAAGGGATTCCTTGTCACCAACCCCATGGTTATTCCAACAAGTGGATAGGCTTCACTGTCACAGACTATCAAAAGTGCTCCTGATCAGTCTTCCGCACGTAACTCTTTGATACGATAGATGTGACACGAGAAAGAAAAAAGTTTTTTTTATAAACAGGTCAAACACCCGGCTGAATGGTGATGAATCACGATGTGATGAGGATGACATGAGCGACTTCAAAGGCACCAAGAGAAATCACATTTACTTTCTGACAGCATGTTAACACACCGCTGCGATGTGCATCATGCAGGAATGGCTGAACATTAATTAGCACACAGAGCACACACCAAAAAGCTAACAGACAGGCAAGAATAATCATCAATCTTCCTTCAGTGCTATATTCTCCCTTTCCATCTTGTCTTTTCTTTCTCTCTTCTGCTTTCACATACAAACAGACAGCCACTCGGGTGGGGTAATTGAATGTGACAGCAAATCCTGAGAGGGTTGGCGGGTTATCAGGTTAACCTGTGAAATGTAACCCACCTGACACCAGCAGGTTGGCTGTGACACCTACAGCAGACACGGTTGAATCACTCTGGCAGAGACTGGAGGCTAAATACAGTAGCTTCCTTTTCAGCAGAGGTATTTTCACCTTTTTTCTGAGTAGTTCAGGAAAGCTGCAGAGTAAATGTAATCAGAGTTTATCTAATCTGACACAAGACTGTAAACAACTCCATCATAGTCGGAAAAATGTAGTCCACCATGTTTTAAAGGTTCTGTGGTTAAATCTAGTGACTGCTAGCTTATGGGTGAAGTTGGCTAACAGACTAGTGAGCTAACCTGCTTGTGCTAGTTCACTCTCAGAGCTTCTTTCTACTTTCTCATTGCTCTGAGTTCCTCCAAAATATGCAACTGTAACCGGTCTGGTTTGACGCCACATGTGATCTCTGCGTTGTGTGAATGTGAACGACTTCTTTCTCGCCAACCAGGATTTATTATTTCTCCTCAGTGGGGCCTGAAGCTAACTCACAGAGTTATAAATAATACAATTAACAGATATACATTTAACCATGTTGGCAAACTGGTTTTTCTTTGTAAATTAATATATAAAAATATAACCATTAATTTACACTTGCAAAACAAACAATACAATTTACAGTTACAAAACACAAAAAGAATACCCACATACCTGTGCAAAACAGAATATAATTAAAGCAGGAAATGGCTTCATCAGCTTTCTAAATTAACACCTTCAGTGGAAGAGAACACCCACATGTTAGGTTAGCATAGCTAAACTGTAGAAAGCTCACAAACACTGTTTGAAGCACTGCACATTATATAAACTACAGTTACACACGGCAAAATATAGACATTAACTGCAAACAAGTTTGGCTTGTGTGAAGTGTAACATTAAACAATCTATTAACATATAAAATACAACATTTATGACACCACGTTCCACTTACTTCCAGTAGCGTGGCGTGGGGAAAAATTTAGGGGAAGCCTATTTTTTTGGGTTGGGGGGGGGGGGGGGGGGGGGGTGGTCAATAACGTAACCAGATGAGTGATTACAGCGCCCGGTATCATTTTACACACATTTGTATCACACAGATGCAGGACTTGCACACGCCTGTTATCTAACCGACAGGTCCGCACGCACTCTCCAGCCGAAACTCTCTCGTCTTATTAATTTAAGCATTTTCTTATTAATTTATGCAGACACACACCCCCCCCCCCCCCCAAATGCAATACCAGCCGCTCAATGCAGATTCGGTAATGAATAAAAAAGAAGCATTCATTCACAAAGTAAATCAGGAGACCTTTAAAGTTTTACGTTCACATCAAAGTATCAGTAGGCGTGTATGAAACACATGAATTCAAAAACAATTATGTACAGAAACATTTGCATGTGATAGTCCACCTTCTCTTCCCTTCCCTTTCTAACACACGGCAAGTGCAGCAACAGTCCTCGTCTCTGTAATTAGCTCAGTCTGTAGTCCAAAAGTAACTAAAAAATATAAACAATCTCATCTATTCAGGTGATCGATTGGATGGCAGTGTCCAATCAAATCGCCAGCCACCAGCCGCCTCTGAAGGGAAGCCAGTGGCGACTGGCTTCCCTTGGCATGGCCCTGGCCAATCACAGGTTGGCAGGGGCATCACGTGGGCCTCATCTGATTGGTCAATCCCTCCATTTTTTTTCACCAAGGGAAGCCCGATTCAGCTGGCCTCCTCTCGCAACAGTGAATGCAATCTACTGTTTCACCATAACATCTAGAGGGGCGCTGTTTGTTTCACTCTTTGTAAAATACTCAATGAGAGTGGGGGAGAGACGGGCCGGCAGCAACACACAGCAAAGGAGAATTATCGAAACAAACCAAGTGTTTTTAATTATTTATTTAAATTATAACTACAATCCGAAAAAACAGGGGAAGCCTGGCTTCCCTTGGCCTCCGGGAGAAAACGCCACTGCTTACTTCTCCTCAGTGGGGCCTGAAGCTAACTGAGGAAAGTAGCGCGAGTCTGCAGAAATGTGCCGGTGCCAAGAGTACCAAAATAAAACGTACTTTTCAAAATAAAAGCATCTAAAAAATAAAGTGACAGTGACAAGTTTTACAAAGAAATTATGGACAAAAATGATTTTACTGAAATATAAACAAGTGAAGTTATACATTGGTTACACAACTACTAGTCATAATAACTTGACTTCAAAAAGATATTCAGGATGTTAGGTTACAGACATCCTTGCACATAAAAACATGGAGTTTGCCATGTTTTAAAGGCTCTTTGGTTAGAAACTAGTGACTGCTTGATTGTTACTGTTGATAAATCGTGATCTTCTCGCTCCCAGGAAAGAAACTTAAAATAACGAGACTAATGGAGTCTCTGAAAAGGTTCAAATGGGTAGTTTAATTAAGTAACGTGGTTGAATAACAAGCATGGGTAATGGAGAGACAAAGCCGGCGTTGTCTTCAGGGAGGCTGCAGCGAAGAAAAGGGGCGAGCGGTCCTCTGTCCGCTGTTTTTATCCATGTCTCGTCGTCTCCCGCTGTGCAAATAGTGGGTGGCCCCCCTACTCATTTGCCGGTTCGATATCGCGAGAGCACAGATGATTTCGACATTGATATTCTCTGCCTACTTCCTTAAGCATTTTCTCCTCATTATCTCTGTCATGACTTTCTATTTAATACCTTATAAACAGCTGTAATACTTAGTTTAGAAGTCCTAGTGGTTCCGCTCCGGCAGTTCTTATTTTACGGAAATTCCCTCTGACGTCATAGCTTCTCACGTATCTGTAAACACTACGATCAACTAGACCATTTAATATTCAGCAGTAATAATATCTTAACGTCTATCGATGTAGTGTTAAAGTCCGTACGATTTGGTGTGTAACACTCCAAGTCATTTTCACTTTACATTCAGAAAACGCAACATTAGTCACAAGCTAACCGGATAAAGGATTTTTCAGAATAAAAGCTTGGCATTGATTTCCTGAGAACTTCCGGGCTTTTCCACAATAAAACAGCTTTAAACTGACGATATGTTTTAGACTGAATTATGCTGTTTAACATTGATTTTAATTTCTAACAATCCCTCCTTTCACACCATTTAAGGTGTGAACACAATACTAAAAGTAATAAGTTCTTCATCTGACTGCTTTTAAACTGACGGTATGTTTTAGACTAAATCATGCCATAAAACATTGATTACCTAGATGGCTAACACGCTAGTCAGCTAACATGCTAGTGCTAATCAGTCACTTGCCAAGCTTCTCTCTATTATCTCATTGCTCTGGAGTTCATCCAAAATATATGCTACTAATGGAAAAAGTAGTCCTGATATCTTGAAAGAGATCTGTAGGATATTCTGTTACAGACAATCTTGCACATTTGGATTTGGTAATTTTTTTAAGGCTCTGTGGTTAAAAACTAGTACTTGCTAGCTTGTTGGTGAAGAAGTTGGTTAACATGCTAGTCAGCTAGCGTGCTAGTGGTAGTCAGTCACTCACAACGCTTCTTTCTGTTTTCTCTATGCTCCGGTGTTTAGCCTGAATATGCAACTACTGTAAAAAAGTTGTCCTGATATCTTGAAATAGATCTTCAGGATATTAAGTTGCAGCCATATTGCACAGCTGTTTAACATCTTAAAATCACTCTCACATTTACAGTACATCTCTTCCTTGCAGGTTTATTTAGTCCAAAAGGGATAAGAGTTTGCAAACCTGGATTTAGATTCACAAAAACATAAAGACGTGCTTTGTGAAAGATATGCAGCATATTGCAAAACACTCCTCTTGCAGCAAAACATTGTATCAGAGAAAATGAGATTGCAGTCAATTAATGCAGTGTGATGAGGATCTGTAGCTCGAGGCAGCCGTTCTGAGACGGAGACGCCCGCCAGGCTCCGTTTATTGAGAGCTCAAGAATCAACACCGCAACCATAACCAATCAGTCAAGGGTTCTTATTTCAGCTGTTAAAATCCATCTGCAAGTCTACAGCAGTTCAACTGACACCAACAAAGCAAATTCATGATGAAATGGAGAGCAACCACTGGGGCGCTGTGTTATTGCTGTCAGCTTCCTTCTTCCACACAATGAGGGAGTTGTCGCTCACTGAGTTTCACAAACATCAGTCACTGGTCTTCAGTCACTGATGGCAAGCTTTGATCTGCAGGATAAAGGTGACTTTGAGGCAGCATCTGCATGTAAACCATCGCTTGATAACACGATGATGACATGAAAATGTAATGATGGAGACAGATATAAAGATCCGGAGGAGGAAGATATGGAGGATCAGAGAGAGATAAGTTTGCCGTTGATAAAATCGATTCTGACGGCGATAATGAAGAGGATTTAGAGAAAAAGTGGGTATGTGAGCTTTGGATCGTGATTGTGATCCTGATGATGTTGCTGAAAGAAATTACATTAATTCCTATAGATAAAAAATGGAGAAAGTTTTATTTTCTGTTGTCCTTGTTTTGTTTTTTAAGTTAACGGGCATATTTCAACGTAAATGTCCCCTCTGTGGGACTAATAAAGGTTTTCTAATTCTGATTCTAATATTGCTTGTTTGAAAATGGTTACTCAGGTAATGAATCAAGTGATGAGTTCTTCCATTAACCCTTTAAATTAAGCTAAAATCAAGAGAGAACATTAATTGTTACATTATAATGTTATTGGGTTAGTTAAAATCTGACAGAGGAATTTATGGTGGCCAACAGGTGCTAACACTTTACAACGGCCAAAAAACAACGGCAAATATAAAAACACAAATGTGCCTAAACACATGCTTATGAAGAAACATCTCCACCAACTTGACTAAACGGAGGGTTAACTAAAAGTGCGGCATAAACGAAAAGCTGCAAATACAAAACACTGCAAATAAAAAACATTACAAGAAGCTCAAAACACAATGGAAAAGGGGACACTAAAAGGCGAGGCACGCTCTGCTGACCGTAGGAGTTAAATCCTCCAAAAATATAAGCACAACTTAAAGGTGGGGTAGGTAAGTTTGAGAAACCGGCTCGAGATACACTTTTTGTTATATCCCATGGAATGCTCTTAACATCCCGATAGCAATGAATATCTGAAGTGCTTTGACAAAAAATCCATAAAAATATATCATCTGTGGAAGCCGTGGCGCTGTAAAAAGCACGACCAATCATCTGAGCCGGCCCGGCTAAAATAACTGGATGGCCTACCTGCCTGTCAGCCTTCCATCTGTGCACAAACTTATCTCGTGCCCTCATTGGTCATGTGCGCGTTTGTGTGTGTTGGAGGAGGGGCTCTGTAAGGAAGTGGCAGATTTGTTCCGGCTGTGTATTTTCAAATTCTAGCGCACTCGAGCTGGTTTCTCCATTCTTACCTATCCCACCTTTAAGACTTTACCTCTGATCTGTAATAACCTTAACTTTCGTTCTTTGGTTAGTATTCTGTCTCCATAACCTTGCTGTGAAACCCTCCCTAATCTCGTCTCTCTGCATGTGAGGTGAATAACGGCTGGTCATGATATGCAAAGGCTCACCTGGCTTTAACTGATAAAGCTACACATATTGTCTCGTAATCTTCACGAATCAATATGTGCATTGTGGCGCTGTGAAATCATTCCTGCGGTGCATGAAATGGCTCTTCTGTGATTGTCATAGTTTGGAAGCAAAAAACACAAAAGATTGCATAATTTTCTTCGCTGGAATTTCCCCTCCCTCTGTGTGCATCGAGAAGGCAGGGGGTATTAGACTGGGGATCACAGGTGTTTGAGAGATAGACATGGCTCTTTCTATGCACTTCACACACTTGCCCATGCACAGATATATTAATCTACAGCCAAGGGCAACAGCTGGACTCCATTCCCATTCCAGGAGAGCGTTGGCTTTGGAGAGCCATGTGGCGTTTTCATATGCATATGTAAACATGCATTCAAGGCACAATGCTGGTAAATTGTATCTGCTATCTGCATCAACTGTGGCTCAGAGACATGTAGCCCTCATTCTGTTTGAAATTGCAGGTCGACTGTTTGTTTTTGATTTTGCAATTTGCCTCAACAATGCTGAACCAGGGGACAGTTATCAGTAATGATGTTGTGTGTGTGTGCATGTGATATTCTTTTATGTGCATTTGTAGATATTTATGACTGTATTGCCCTCTGTCTGTTAGAGTTGAATGTCATGACTGATAAAAAAAACATGGGCTCCAAGATAAATGAGTTGAAAAGAATGCAAAATATAATGGCATGTTCCCGTGTGCATGTTCACACATAATAAACACGTTAAACACTACTTTCATGTTGGCCTTGGAGCAACATGATACTGATCAAAGTACAACATGTATCTTGTTCCCTGATCCTGCTGAAAAAGGAACAAAACCCCGTAATAATTCTGGATTATTGCAGAGTTAGATGTGTTCCCTGTGGGATGCTCACATGGGAGGATCTGTTGTTTCCACATTACTGTATGTAATAGACACATACAGACAAACACGATGCCAGACTGGATGCCAATCTCTCCATCACAGCTTTGATGTTTGTTGCGAGGCAGGACTCCCGCAGGACGCCCAGCGCTCCGCATTACTGGCAATATTACACACAGAATTAGTATTTAGATTTCCTCAGGGGCAAAAAGGAAAAGCAGGAAACTGGTGGATGTGTGCGTATATGAGTTGGATTGGATTTGTGATTGTTTGCACATGAATAAAGTGTGTTAGCGTGTACTCAGAGACATATGGAACGATGGAGAGGCATGAGGTTCAGAAGAGATCCTCTGCAGGAAACAACACCAGACACGCCCACACACACATAATGCAAACGACTGGAGGGGACGTACATATGGAGAATCGCTCGGTCCCTCTGGGGTCCATGCATAGACGGTGACAGACGAACATAAAGACGCACTGTGCACAGCCCGACATGCAATAAGTCTTTCAAATGCTCCGATGCAATGTGCAGCACGAGGAGTAAGAAGACGCCAAAGAAAATTAATAATTTGGAAAGCAACACCGAGTTTGTACGTTTGTTTGTGAGCCAAGAAACAAACTTTAGAAAGGTCAGAGATTAGCACACTGCAGCTCCTGTTCTGGGTCCAAATCAGATGGATGCAAGAAGTCTGGATTCCTCTACAAACTTATATTTTTATATACAGAAAAATAGAAGCTCCTGGAGGTCAGAATACAACGAAAAAGGAGTACCCAATGTAGTTTGGAGAGTCAAACACCTGTTTTTCCCCATTGTATGTGAATTTGCATTTTATTTTCTCTAGAGCAGGGGTGTCAAACTCAATTTCAACTCGGGCCACATTAGCATCATGGTTGCACTCAAAGGGCCAGTTTTATATATAAGACTATATAAGAATAAATATTTAATATATATAAAATAATGTATTATATTACATTATTGCCTCTGCATTGGATTATTATCGGATAGGGTAATAACTTCATAATTAACTACGTCTGAAAGCAGAAGTCTAGGGCAAACAATTGCAAGTCTCTTCAGTGCGCATGTCACAAAATGATTTAAAAAGAAAAGCCAAATTCTGAAAGAAAAAAAAAAAAAAAGTGAAATTTTGAAAAGAAAAGTCAAATTCCGAGAAAAAAGTCTAATTTGAGATGCATTGTGGGACATGTAGTTTATGGGCAATGTGCTTCTGTAAAGCGGCATGTAACCGTATAATAAACATATTATATTCTTTGCAAGCTCTTGTGGGGCCACATGAAGTGAAGTCGCGGGCCGGATTTGGCCCCCGGGCCTTGAGTTTGACACCCTTGCTCTAATATTACATTACACACAATATATAGTTACAATGAAAGCTGATATAACCTGGATGTCTTTTTTGTAACTGCTTTTATGGGGTTTTAAATTAAAAGTATATATCTGCAAAATAGGAGAGTATTTCAGGAAATGTTAAGAAGATATTTAAACAAAACAAAAAAACAGATTCGTTTTTTAACAGCCGAATTATCACACAGACTTATGAGGAAAAAGCAGCTTTAAATGCCCTTTAAATTCCAGTCCTTTCTACACTTCGAATAAATCCTTCATTATAAGCACAGTAACTTTTCTCTGTATCTAAGTGCCATTTCACACATTTATGTTGCCTGCATTACATGCAACACTATTTCCAGGAGAAGAATCAAGCTGTTAGTACTATAACATCAAACTTCTGAATGCCAGAGTGCAGCAGGTCACATGCAGGCAGTTATCTAGTCTGGGAGAAACAAAGGAAGCGCTGCTCAGTGATGAGATCTGTCACAGTGATGTATGGCTCTATAAAGACTGAACTTGAGACGCTGGAGAAGATATGTTTCATGATGGTGCCGAGGATAAGGTTCTGGTTGGAAAACTTCAATGATTAAAGCGGACCAAAGGTTTTCTGGAATTACATTTGAGTCGTTCATAAACACCATATGGGTGATTTTCAAGTGTGTGGTGGTGCACTGGAAAAAATGCTGCTCAAAAATCAAGTAAAAGAATAATGAAAACAAGGTGTTTTCGCTTGTAATAAGTAAAAAGATGTGCCAATAGAACAAGTGAACATTTGCTTGGTTCGATTTCTTGAAATAAGACGGGATATTTAGATAAAGGAGACCTTAATTAGCTGGGGAAACTTATTTTGAACTATATTTTACCAGGATCAGTAAATGTTGTGTTACAAAAAAGCCTGAAATGCTCAAAGGTTTTCAGTTTTCTGATCAAGTAAGATTTATTTGTTAAAACAAGATGAAGCAGCTTAAAAAAGTTGTTTCATTTGAGAAACAAAATAAGATGTTTTCAAGAGTCTTGAAGATGCACTGTTTAAAAATAAGACCCTATATCTCACTGCATTGTTTCCTCTTTAGTTATTAGGTCTTAGACATATTCTGAGTAGAAATTAGACGAATATACTTGGCAAGATTTTTTGTTTTTACAGTGTGGGTGGTTGTTGGTGAACATGTTGGCTATTTACACATCCAGCATCCATTTGGAGACCATCCAACTCAACACTGAAAATAATAATAATAATAAAAAATTATATTTCTATAGCGCTTTTCTTGAACCCAAAGACGCTTTACATTATGAGGGAGGGTAGACAAACAAGGACAGGCAAAAACAACAAAACAGAACAAAACAGAAAAAGCAGTCAGGAGGAAGTTGGTTGAGAGGGAGGGGGGGGGCTTATGGATATACAGAGTTGAAGAGGTGAGTTTTGAGGCGGGACTGGAACAGGGTGAGGGACTCAGACTCACGGAGGTCTTGGGGGAGGGAGTTCCAGAGCTTCGGGGCTGCGACAGAGAAGGCTCTGTCCCCGAAGCTCCGGAGTTTGGCCTTGGGGATGGAAAGCAAACCGGCTGAGGTGGATCTGAGGGACTGGGGTGGTTGGTATAGGATGAGGAGGTCAGTGAGGTAGGGGGGGGGGGGGGGGGGGGGGGCAGATGGTGGAGGGCTTTGTAAGTGAAAATGTAAGTCTATTAAATAAATTGTCACACTGGATATTCCTTCTAGTGTCATTAAATGTTCAGTTGAACACAGAGTCGGCAAAGCAGAAAAGTTAATTATAAGACAGCATTAGAAAAATACTTTTGAATACATTACATATTTCCAATTTCCAAATTAACAACTCCAAAAATAAACAAGTTAATGAGTTGCAGAGTGAATGAATAACACAGACGTACACAGTGCTGTGTGTACTTCAGAAGTGCATTACAGCCAAATTAAATTAGCGTGGACCGAAGCTGTAAACCCCTAATTAACCCTCGGTTAATTACATACACAGATGTTAAAGTCAAGAATTATAATTTCTATCGGCCTGATCAGTTTATAAACAATAAATCTCTTAATCCAAGATACTGACAACAGTTAAAACAAACAACGTTAAAGCATCTGTGATATTTAAATGTAATTAATCGATGACAGAAAGAGAGGTAACGTTCTCTTCACTTGACCTTGACTTTATACTTCTGAACAAATGAATGAAGTCTTTCATTTAGCTCACTGGGCAGAGAGAAAATGCAATCTAGCTTTATGAACTTCATTATGCAGAATTCGATTTGCATTAACATTATGAACGTGTTTGCGAAAGCTTTCCGTGTGTGCAGAGTGGATTAAAGCAGAGTGAATTCACTGCACAGCTCTGCCATCAGTGATTAAATCTGCGCCGACAGAAACCTCTAACTGGCCGTCACGAGCTCATCTCCGGACAGGATATCGACACCGTCTGGATCCCAATTCTCATTCTGGTCGGGTGTTTCCCCAGAGCTCCGGTCTGAAAAGGCCACGAGTTATTTCCATATTTATTGTGCTGCTTCAGTCCCTGATGAATAAACCAAAGGCCTGGCTAATAGCCGTCTACAGATTCCTTAATACATCTCTGCTTTAATGTGCTTCATTACGTACTCGCTTGTGTGTGAGGTGGCTCAAAATGCCACTTTGTTTTCAATTTACTGAACAGTCATATTCTCTGTCGGTGCGATAAGTCCCTCTCTTCTTCCCGCTCTGCTCTCTCTCTGTGTCTGGGCTTTGTGGAGGCAGTCTGGGGGTCTTAATCGCGCTACTCTCCCTGATTAAAACCAGTGTAGTAAGCCAATTAGGACGTCCACAGGTGGGCAATTAGGAGAGTGGATGTGCAGCACCGAGCTGAAGTGGGTCAGACGAGACTATAGGTCGGGGGTTTTTCTCCTTTGATTTGGAGACACTGCTCCAACTTCCCGTCTCCAGTCATTAACAGAGCTCGGATGGTTTGTTTCCCACTCCTCGGTGAAAACAACTAAATGAGTAGCGGGTTTCAGACTTTGTGTCACGATGCCCTGAAGGACAAGAGGACAGTGGGCTTCTCTTATCCCATCTACAGTACAGTAGCATTCACTCATGGGGTTTGGGAAGCAGTGGAGTACAAATACTTCGTTACTGTAAGCTAAGTACATGTTTCTGGTATCAGTACTTTACTCCACTACTTATTTTTCTGACGACTTTTTACTTTGACTTCTTACATTTTGAACACAAATACCTGTACTTTCTACTTCTTACATGTTGAACACAAATACCTGTACTTTCTACTTCTTACATGTGAACCCAAATACCTGTACTTTCTACTTCTTAATTTTGAACACAAATACCTGTACTTTCTACTTCTTACATGTTGAACACAAATACCTGTACTTTCTACTTCTACATGTTGAACACAAATACCTGTACTTTCTACTTCTTACATGTTGAACACAAATACCTGTACTTTCTACTTCTTACATGTTGAACCCAAATACCTGTACTTTCTACTTCTTACATGTTGACCCAAATACCTGTACTTTCTACTTCTTACATTTTGAACACAAATACCTGTACTTTCTACTTCTTACATGTTGAACACAAATACCTGTACTTTCTACTTCTTACATTTGAACCCAAAACTGTACTTTCTACTTCTTACATTTTGAACACAAATACCTTGTACTTTCTACTTCTTACATTTTGAACACAAATACCTGTACTTTCTACTTCTTACATGTGTGAACACAAATACCTGTACTTTCTACTTCTTACATGTTGACCCAAATACCTGTAACTTTCTACTTCTTACATGTTGAACCCAAATACCTGTACTTTCTACTTCTTACATGTTGAACACAAATACCTGTACTTCTACTTCTTACATGTTGAACACAAATACCTGTACTTTCTACTTCTTACATGTTGAACACAAATACCTGTACTTCTACTTCTTACATGTTGAACCCAAATACCTGTACTTTCTACTTCTTACATTTTGAACCCAAATACCTGTACTTTCTACTTCTTACATTTTGAACACAAATACCTGTACTTTCTACTTCTTACATTTTGAACACATATACCTGTACTTTCTACTTCTTACATGTTGAACACAAATACCTGTACTTTCTACTTCTTACATGTTGAACCCAAATACCTGTACTTTCTACTTCTTACATGTTGAACCCAAATACCTGTACTTTCTACTTGTTACATGTTGAACCCAAATACCTGTACTTTCTACTTCTTACATGTTGAACCCAAATACCTGAACTTTCTACTTCTTACATGTTGAACTCAAATACCTGTACTTTCTACTTCTTACATTTTGAACCCAAATACCTGTACTTTCTACTTCTTACATGTTGAACACAAATACCTGTACTTTCTACTTCTTACATGTTGAACCCAAATACCTGTACTTTCTACTTCTTACATGTTGAACCCAAATACCTGTACTTTCTACTTGTTACATGTTGAACCCAAATACCTGTACTTTCTACTTCTTACATGTTTGAACCCAAATACCTGAACTTTCTACTTCTTACATGTTGAACTCAAATACCTGTACTTTCTACTTCTTACATTTTGAACCCAAATACCTGTACTTTCTACTTCTTACATGTTGAACACAAATACCTGTACTTTCTACTTCTTACATGTTGAACACAAATACCTGTACTTTCTACTTCTTACATTTCCCAAACAGGCTGGTTCCTTTAGTTTGAATGTGTGTTTGGTGGCGTGATCATTATTATTAAGAGTCATTGCGTGCCTATTGATTTGAACACGATCCGTGTATCCATCATTTCCTGGTCTTCTCTAAAGAAGAGGGACCAATGAAAACGTTGTCATGTTGCCGTTGTTCAGCATGGAAACATTCATTAGCTAACAATGACATTATTGTTCTATTAATATAAAGGGAGGTCAGGTACTCTTTAAAACAGCTGCTAGTTATGGGTACTTTTTACTGAAGTACATTTCAAAGCCCTCTTTACTTTTACTTGAGTAAAGAAGTTTAGTCAGTACTTCTACTTTTACCAGAGTATTTTTAAACACGAGTATGTGTACTTCTACTTGAGTAAAGGAGGTGTTTACTTTTGCAATCTCTGCTGAAGGACAAGCGGACAGTGAGCTTCTCTTATGTCATATACTGTAGTGTTCACTCATTTTCTTTGTATACTGTATGTACAAAACTGCTCATCAGATTTAAAATGCTGACAGAGGAAGATATTTAAAAATAACCTGTTAGTACTTTTTCATTGTTTTATGGTTAATTAAAACATATCCGTTGTGAATGTGAACAATGCTCAGTGACTGCACCAAGGATTTAGGGCATACCAGCGTGGATAGTGCAACTAAAAAATGAGGACCATGCAGCTACTCGTACAGCTATTTCTCCTTATGCGCTCACCATATATATCTTCTTACGGCAGACAGGAGGTATACCACACTTATTAGGGAATTATAACCATACATTCAGTCATTACAATATGTGCCAATCAAACTTCAACCACATTTCCAAAGTGACAAATGTTTGAGTTTTCTAAAAGAGGAAGGTGTGTGAGTGAGGTCCACACACACACACACACACACACACACACACACACACACACACACACACACACACACACACACACACACACACACACACACACACACACACACACACACACACACACACACACACACACACACACACACACACACACACACACACACACACACACACACACACACCCTCTGTGATAGCCCTCAGAAAGCCCATAATGGAACATCTGCATGAATAGGACATTTGCAGTATAAGCAGAGGAGAGTATAATAAAAGTGGTCACGCTAAATGGGAGTTGGGCTTTGTGAGGTCGTATTAATCATTTTCATATCTGCAACCTTAATGTGAAGCTCTGGGTGCAGATACCCAGCTTGTGGCATGGCTGAGAGAGAATAACACTTTGCAGACGCCCCGAAAACTGCCTCTCCATCTTCCTCCTCCGCCGCCTACTCTTCGTCCTCAGCAAAGAAAGTTTGAATGCAGAAACATCGCCTGAAATTCCCTTTTTAAATAATTCAACAACTGGACAGAAAAGAAAGTTTTGGAGACAGAAACTCCTGGCAAGAGTTCCTCCAGAGAGTCTCCCAAAGCCCAGGTATGAGCCGAGAGGATCCTCCGGAGAGAGGAAGGAATGGCTTGGAAAGAGGAAGGTGTTACTAAAGCCAAAGAGAAAGCATCGGCTGCCGTGTGATCTATTCAAAGGATCCGCTCTTCAGAGGATGTTAATAGAAACCCAAACGTACCTCTGTTCACTTCGGCGTATTCTGTTCACTCGTCACTTTCTGGCTGCACAAACCTCTCATGAGTATTTCCTCTGATGTGTTCAACAGGATTTAATTAAGCAGACTCCTATTCCCATTAAGCTTAAAACTAATGCTGGTATTTCCTCTGCCAAGATAAGTTGGAAGAAAGTTGTTCTGTTTTATACACGGTTTGTTTTTGTTGAGCTCTTGCAATTTCATTTGATGTTGCTTATCATATTTGTTTTAATATACAGACATCTGATTGATGATATTAAACCCTTCAGGCAGAAGTAGGAGCTTCAGTGGCAGCAATTAATGTCACAAAACTGAATTAACATAGTTGTTTCCCTTCAAACAGGAGGTGACTCTGAACAGAAAGTGTGACAGTGTTCACTCGCCCCTACAAGAGTCAACAGTAGTGTTTATATTCAGTCCTTACCCATCAGAGTTAATTTGAACAGCTGCCTTCGAGCCGTGTCTGCTCTACGAGTGGACACACAGCCCACTGCACTGCAAATAATTGTCACCTGGATGACACTAGAAAATTGGTTGTGTGATTGTGTTTCCCCGAACCAACCTCACACAGAATGTGGCTTTGCATGCGGAGCGCCTAGCCTAAGGAACGAGGTGACAATAACTGCCTTTAACTTCAAATGGTTTCTCTATCTATCTATCTATCTATCTATCTATCTATCTATCTATCTATCTATCTATCCATCCATCTACCTATCTACCTATCTATCTATCTATCTATCTATCCATCCATCTACCTATCTATCTATCTATCTATCTATCTATCTATCTATCTATCTATCTATCTATCTATCTATCTATCTATCTATCAAAGCGAAATGGGTCTCAGACACTGCCCTGAAAACAGAAAATTAGGCAGATTTACATCAATAACAGAATGATTCCTAAAATGTTAATACAATATTATATTCCAACCATCACCAGACAAAAGATATGTTTATTTGCCATCCAAAATGTAAGTTTACTGTGGTTCAAGCAGGTGCACCTAGACAGTACCTAAAAATAAGTACCTAAATCCCTGCTGTATTCAATTTGATAAGTTCAGTTCTGTTAGTATCACAATGTTTACCTTGATCTAACGACCGATAGAAATCAGGTTCTGAATATATTTGAGGTAAGACCAGGCTTCAAGTTGCTAAGTTGTGATTTACATGTAGTGCTAAAACATCCAGATTCAGTTGCTAATGAGGTGCAGACACTGAGAGGTTACAACTCAAAACACAGCACTGCTTGTTGATGAGAAGAAATAAGACACCATAGTCTGCTGAGGTCTGGCTTCCTCTTTCTCACCAGACAAACGTATCATTGTTAAAACTGGCATTGGGAGGCCTGATCACAAGTTTTGACGTTTACAAAATGCTGACCTGGGAACAGCCATGTGTAACAGCCTCAAATGAGATGAGAACATGTTCAATCTAATCAAGAACACCCAGCAGAGGATCTCCTTCCTGTGTCTGGTCACTGTATCACAGATAATTCGATTCTATCGACCGTCACGCATCACAGGCTCATCTGTTTCTGTGCCGCTGCAGGTTGCTCACAAACAACAGGGAGGAGGAAGGAGGAAACCTGTTTGACCTTTAACACTCGAGCGGATCATTTGATTGTATCAGCAACAGTTTCCTCACTACGCTGTGTCCTACTTAGTATGCTTGAATGCTATTTGTCAAATATTTGTAGGAGTAAACATTACTAATGCCTGGATTATATTCACTGGCAATGTTTTTTTTCCATTTCCAATGTTCTTATTGGTTATAAATAAGACATCTTCTTGTATCTTTAGACTAGCTTTACTAGCCAACTTATTAGCCAACATGCAGTACCTTCACATCTTGTTCAAGACACCATCCAACTTATCTTTGTCCTCTGGTTGAGCAAACACAAAAGTATTGTAGACTTCCAATGCTTCTGGTCCGCCAACGGTTAGCAGTATTGCTATTTTTCTAGCATCTGACTTTGTATCCGCTCCGACAGCTGCAGCGTACAGCAGAAACTGTTGCTTGAATGTCCTCCATTTCGTATCCACATTTCCAGTCAGATTAACGGACTTGGTGGTTAAACCTGCTTTTCGATCAAGGAAGAGGCGCTTTGGGGGCAGTGCAACAAGTGTAAGTGGTTTTGTCTTACAAGTTAGCAAACAGTTAACTATATCCGTCTTTGTGATCTCTCTATCTGTAAAAACTGAAGGCACGGGACAAGATTTTGGTACCGGAAGCATTCTGGTTTCTGCTTTTAGTCCCAGTATATTACCAATGATATTTCAGCAGGTTTTGGATATGCAGGCAAACAATCTACTCTACGTGAAGAGCAAAAGAGGCAGAAAGCCTCAAGCAAAATACGGGAACCCATTGGCGATCCTTCGACGCTAGTTTTATTATCTTAAAATTGGCTTTGAATTTGCTCGTTGGGAAGCAATCCGGTGGTAGACGCCATCTTTAGATTCCAACTCCCTCCTTTGATAATCTGATTGTACACCAGTGACGTGCGGTGAGGTTCATGGCTGGTGAGGCACTGACTCTTTCAGAGTCAGATTTACAAATATTATAGCCTATTTTGACCTTAATCGAAATATTCTGTTATTTTCAAAAGCTTTTTTAGTCTGATGCTATGATTAATTTTAAACAGACCCGATCAACAAAAGGATACCCAAAATCTAAATATTGGATTGTTCTTTCTAAGTAAGATCCCATTTTAATTACAGTTGTGGTCTTACCTTGACTTGAAGATGAATATAAGTCCATGCTATCCTTCTGGACAACAATCTCTATTACTGTTTTGTAAAAGTCGTCCTTATCTTCCTGTAGTTTCAAAAGTCGAGTTTGTTGTTTGCGGTAGAATAACAGTAGCAACAAGAACCTGTGGGCTCACGTGCGCCCCCTTCAGTGTGGCAGAGGTTATGGCTGCCTCCCCTTGTGATTTTTTCATTGCCGTTGTATATGTGTAGCGAGCCTAAATATCATATATACGTGAAATAAGTTATTTAGAGACTATGGATGGCGAGGATAAATGTAATAAAGGGATCTACAAACATTACATTGGTGACCTACAGTGAGATGGGAACAGGCATGCGCTTAGGGCCCGCTTTCCAGACAGTTTCTGTGGGGTGACGCATTCTGAGGTGAGGCAGATCTCATCTGTGCCTCACCTACCCCACAGTAAATGGCTTGAGCGCGCTCACAAAATAAGTGCCCGCGCTAAATTAGTGCCCGCGCTCCAGCAAGTTACTGTGGGCTTACGAGAGGCAGAGCTCGTGCCTGCCTCACTTCTCATCGCTCCCGTAGCGGAGCTCGGCAAATTTGCTGATTTTGACTATAAAATGCGATTGGAATCATACAGAAATCACACTTACACAAGATCAGTGGAGACATTTTATTATTATTATTATTTAGTTTTTCTTTAATTGTTTTTCCGTTACATTGGAGTATGACAGGTGAGGCTCTGCCTCCCCTGCCTCCACTGACTGCACGTCGCTGTTGTACACTATGGGCAAAGCGTGGTAAAAGACCTGAGCAAAGTTAAAAGGAAAGCAAGGCAACAAATACGAAAACAACGTAATCGAAATAAAACGATTATTTTGTTATTATTATTATTAATTCTTTATTTATTTTTTTATTATTTAATTCTTTTTTTTATTGGTTTTTCAGTTGAATTATACTTAAAGTTCAGGGTAATCAACTGTTAAAAACATACTGTTAAAAAATTCTCCAATAAATGGATGTTTTCAAAGTAAATGGATAATCGTTTTTAATAATCGTGATATCAATTATTGACCCAAATAATCGAGATTATGATTTTTGCCACTGAAAGTGATAAATATTGCCTTTTGTTTTGTTTATTTCTCTTTGTATTGCTTGAAAGTCCACACACAACATATATTTTGTGAAGTTCTGTGCTTCTCAGTCGGTGTTAAACTACCCACTTATCTCATTCCCCTCCCTTTCTTCCTTCTCGGATCCTTTTGTCTTTCCTCTCCATCATCGCGTCTTCCTTCTTAAATTCTCCTCACCACTTCCCCTGCTGCTTTTAATTCCTCCCACTTCTTTGTGTCTTCTTATCCCTCTCTTGTTTACCTCTATCCTTCGATAACACCCTCCAATCTCTCCGTGCCGTCTTCCCTCCTCTTCCTCCTCTGTGTGTTCCCACTCAAGCTGTTAGAAGTGGCAGCAGGTCACATCCAGCCATGCCTCTCCAACTGTTCTGCTCTGTTTGGCTCAACTCACGTCTTTACAGCAACCCCACTGTCAAACCAACCCTTGCCATCTTCCTCCTCCTCCTCCTCCTCTTCCTCCTACTCTTCCCAGAGCAATCAAACTCCTAACCAGCCACTGAGCCCATTCCTCACCGTCATTAGCCTAATTGTCACACTGCCTGGCTCCTTTCTTTACTGCCAAATGTGGGACTTGTCCACCTGAATGCCAAATACCGAGCTGATCCCAAAGAGCTTCACCCCCGCTGCGCTGAGGCCATTCAATACATCCCAATTACACAACCCCCAATTTCCCATCAGGGCTTCGGTCCAGATCAGTCCCACATCTCTTCCAATCACTGATCATTGCAGCTGAACATGGACCCAAACAGGTTTAATATGAACACCTGTACACTCCCACCATCTGTTCTCACACCAGCTAACTGTTCTCTACCTTTTTAGCACAGGGCTCCTGGGAAATGCACAACAAAAACTCGAAATATTGCCAAGTATATTTGTCTAATATCTAGTCAGAATATGTCTTTACACCTGATATAAGACATAATAACGTCAGAAGTAACACTGCAGTGAGATATCGGGTCTTGTTTTTAGACAATGCATCATCTTGTTAAGTTGTCGTATTTTGAGTTGTATCTCAGATGAAACACATATTTCTTTACATACTTATTATGGAGGCTGTGGCGCAGTGGAATAGTGCGCTGGTGTTGTGATCAGGGGGTCACAGGTTCAAACCCCACTGCAGTCAGCATGTCGTTTTGTCCCTGGGGAAGACACTTCACCCCAAATTGCTCCTGTGGGGGACTGTCCACAGTACATGTATGATATTAATGTGTACTTGTAAAAGCGCCTCGATGACTTTGAGGTGTGAAGATGGGCGGTGTGGCGCAGTGGGCTGTGCATTGATTATCAGATCAAGGGGGCGAAACCCGCTGCGTCTGTAAAGCCGTTGTGTCCTTGGGCAAGACACTTCACCTGAATTTGCTCCTGTGGGTATTGTCCACAGTACATGACCATTACATGTATGTGTAATGTGTATCTGTAAAGGGCTTTGGGTCATGGAAAAAGCGCTATAAGGAATTATTATTATTATTATTAGTATTGAGTATGTAAGTCGCTTTGGATAAAAGCGTCTAACAAGTAACATCTAATGTAAATTAGAAAATCACCAACTAACATCAGAAAACAGAAAATGTATGAGCATTTGCGTCTTATATTGTAACACAACATTTCCTGATTCTGGTAAAATATAGTTCAAAATGAGTTCTCCCATCACAAGATCAGATTTATCTAAATATCCCATGTTATTTCAACAAATCTTACCAAGCTCATTTTCACTTTTTTGTACTTATTTCAAGTGAAAACAGCTTGTTTTCATTATTGTTTAACTTGTTTTTGGAGCAGCATTGTTTCCAGTGTGTATAAGACATGCCCCATATATCAACTTTACAGAACAATGACGGGAGCACCCACCGACCTAACCCTAACAAAAGAAAGTCGCAGTAAACGCCCAGAGACCATCACAATGAAAAAGTTATTGACATTAATATAAACTGCCATTTTTCTGTGACATAGTCGGTCTTGGGCTCTGGTTTCAGACAGAGGGTGAAAAGAGGTGCTGCAGCACAGACAGCATGAGAAAAATAAAGAGCTGTTTGAACATTAAAGCATGGAGACATGTCCCAGGAGAGGCACAACCTGGACATTAGCATAATACAGTATGGCCTTTCTTAAATGTATGCTGATGACAGTACATTGTTCGTGTATTTGTACTACATCATTAATGAGAAGTATTATTCCATTATCTATTTAATATTTAAATATCTGATATTAAAGAATGTGATGATATCATCCAAGTCCATTAACACGTTAGACATTTCACAGCTTATTATAAAACACATTTTATTGCATTTTGTCATGAAAAAAAGAAAAGATATATGTCAATAATTTAGTTTTTGGGAGAAGGGGATGGGATTAAATAAGTGGGAAACTTCTTCCCACCCTTTTTCGGATGTGTAATAAGGTACATCATTTGTTTATATATCATTGCTAGTCAATAATATTTTTAGTTTATCAATTTGATACTGCTTAAGTGTGTGCAGTATCATAATTCTAAGTTCATTTCAATATTATTTTTATTTTTTTGTAAATTCTTGTTTTACACGTTCGAAATAAATCAAATCAAACTTCAAACTCAACCAGTCGCTACAATTGCCATTGTATGCTAAAGTGAATTACTGTATTTATGCATTTTGTGCTTTACAATGTCCAGTGCCAGCAACCAAGGGGCAACGGGAGAGGAGGAGAAGATGGGAGGGGTCGGCCATGACAGGTGGACGGATGACAGCGATACAGTTACCTGTGTCTGAGAGCTTTTCCTGCACTTTGATCTGTGGCAGATGACTGACTTATCAACACACAGACAGGTGTTATCATCAAGAGGAGAAACAGGTAACAAATGACAGGTGGGCAGATGAGAGATGAGTGGGTTGGGGCGGAGCGTAAAGATGGAGCGGTTTGAGAGGATGCAAGCAGGGAGTTAAGTGGAAGAAGTTTCAAGGGATCGGGGAGTTTTCCGACAGGTCGATAAATTGTCTGAACACATGGGGGGGGATTCATGTACACACACTGATAAGTAGAAAGTCGAAGTAGTGGGAAAGAGAGAGAGATGCTATACGCTCGGTGAACTGTGATAACTGGCGTAATGTCTGCCAAAAAATGAGCGAGTGCAGCGTGTAAACACGATGTTGGAGCTACTGCTGCATTGATCAACGAGGAAATAAATCACCAGGTGAAGCCAAGAGGATGATAAAGTGCAGGCCAGCGCCTCGCAGCAATTACAGGTGTTTTGTGTGTCTGTTTTCATGCAAATCAGGGCGTACACACGACTCTCAATGAGGTGTGTGTGTGTGTGGTGTGTGTGATTGTGTACAGAATAACATTGCAGTTTAAAATCCTCACTGAGATTCACCACCGTGCTGCCGTCCTCTGAAGCCTGAGGCACAGATCGACGCTTGTGAGCATCACAAAAAGCAACAAGCTGGACACGCACATACACACACACACATACCCAGCCCTAGTTGCTATGGAAACAAGGCCCTCAAAAGGCTCAAAGAGTTTTGAAGGATGTAAAAAAAATGGCACTGCGAGAGGCTCTGACTTGCAGGAAAATGTGTGAATTGGAAAGGTAAAACGTAAGCATTTTACATTTTTTTTTGATGCCATCAACAAGTCATGAATACGTTTATTTGATGTATCTGTAAGGTACCCATCTGTGCATTCGCTACTTCAGCTTGTTTTCAGCCGCACGCAGATCGCTTGGTATGCAGCATGGCATGGCGGCTTGGCCCACTTTGTACGTTCGAGCGGCATATAACACATTTGACTCGACAAAAGACATTAAAATAGATGTCTAATCCTTGACTAATTCGATCCAAATCCTTTTGTTCGCGTCCTGTCACATCGGAGAGGCATGTTCACACACACAGAGGAGAGAGGTATCTTATTCCAGGCTTTCAGACGGACCATTGTTATTTAGAGAGCCCACACCACCAGCCAAACCACCCACCCACCCACCCACCACAACACACACACACACACCAACACACACACACACACACACAACACACACACACACACACACCACACACACACACACACACACACACACACCACACACACACACACACACTCGCCAATCAACCCCCTCCCACGCCGCCGCCCACCCTCCTTCCCACACCACAACACACACACCCACACACATATGAATGCATCCTGCAAATATTGGACTGCTGACAGGATGGGAAAGCATCCAAAACAGCATCTAGACACGAAACTCTTCACTGAAACGCAGACTAATGAAATTCTTCTGTCAGTTAGCACCTTTTTGACGAACGGTGAGCCACAAAAGTGTTCAATGATTGGGGAAAGTCTCGACACAAACTGATAGATCCTCAGCTCCTGTAAAACCACCCGTCATGCTCTGATTTTTTGACACTTGCCAGTCGCTGCCTCTTGGTGTTTTGCCAGCCTGTTCCCCTCTCGCTCCAGCAGGCAAGCAAATTAGCGAAGGAGACTTGACCCCCGTTCAAAGAGAGGGCATCGCCGGGAAATTGGAATTCGAGGCTCACGATTAGAAAGTCTACGAGCTCTTTCCAGGGCACACTGTCACCGATACGCCGCTTCATCCTGCATGTGGTTACAGCCTGTAATTAACACGCTCAGGGGTGACAAGCAAGGCAAAGGTTGTGTAGATTCATTTTACCCATGGGTGCATGACGATACAGTGTGTGCATGCAAATTCGTTTTTTCTTTGCATTTAAGGCATTAAGGAGGCCCTATTATGTTAATTTCTGGGTTCATATCAGTATGTAGTGTCTCTACTTTAAAGAGTCCTCTCCTGCTGATGTTCAGGTGTATATCAGTATGTAGTGTCTCTACTTTAAAGAGTCCTCTCCTGCTGATGTTCAGGTGTATATCAGTATGTAGTGTCTCTACTTTAAAGAGTCCTCTCCTGCTGATGTTCAGGTGTATATCAGTATGTAGTGTCTCTACTTTAAAGAGTCCTCTCCTGCTGATGTTCAGGTGTATATCAGTAGTGTCTCTACTTTAAAGAGTCCTCTCCTGCTGATGTTCAGGTGTATATCAGTATGTAGTGTCTCTACTTTAAAGAGTCCTCTCCTGCTGATGTTCAGGTGTATATCAGTATGTAGTGTCTCTACTTTAAAGAGTCCTCTCCTGCTGATGTTCAGGTGTATATCAGTATGTAGTGTCTCTACTTTAAAGAGTCCTCTCCTGCTGATGTTCAGGTGTATATCAGTATGTAGTGTCTCTACTTTAAAGAGTCCTCTCCTGCTGATGTTCAGGTGTATATCAGTATGTAGTGTCTCTACTTTAAAGAGTCCTCTCCTGCTGATGTTCAGGTGTATATCAGTATGTAGTGTCTCTACTTTAAAGAGTCCTCTCCTGCTGATGTTCAGGTGTATATCAGTATGTAGTGTCTCTACTGACATGTCTCCATGCTTTAATGTTCAAAAAGCTCTTTTTTTTCTCATACTGCCTGTGCTGCAGCACCTCTTTTCACCCTCTGTCTGAAACCAGAGCCCAGTCTGCTCTGATTGGTTAGCTGGCCGGCTCTGTTGTGATTGGTCAACAGCTTAGAGATGTCCCACCCTTAGCCTATCACGTACAATGTGTTGAAGTGTTAGCCAATAGAAGCGCAAGTGTTTCACTTTGTTCTTGAAGTAAACAAAAGAGTCCAATGAAGGCATCAGGCAGGGGGAGAGATGTAAGCCTTTGCAGACCATTTACATGCACAAAAACCTATTTAACACACTACCCAAAAAAAGCAGAATCGGGCCTCTTTTATAACTCCCTCTTTTGGTTTGCTCATAAGTTTTAATAATACTCAGCTAAGTAGGAAACTAAAATGAAACAATCACTAATTTTCCCCTCAAAACATGATCCTCAACAGCCGCGTTCACAGCTCTCGTACTTGCTTGAAAATACAAAAAGTTTCAACAAAAAAACTCCCCATAATGGTTTTGTCGATACCCCTGTTAACATCATCTTGACACAGAGCCTGTTCGCATTACGCTGTCGCTTTTTGCCCCTCGTTTCAGCCCAATTTTGTCAATCAGCTGTTTCATCCACTTTCTCATCTGTTTTCCAGCGCGCTCTCCAGCCCATTTCAGAGTACATAAATGCGTAGCGGGCGGTAAGGGCGGGGGGGGGGGGGGTTTCTAAACCCAAACAGACAGATAGATTTGGGTTGCTTATTGAATCCATTTGTCTTTCGATTGGCACTAATGAAAGAGCTATTAGGCCGAGAACACATTAGGCGCTGCATATGGAGAGACAGGAGGAGAAGTAGAGCGAGAGCAATGATGGGTTACCTTTCCATTGGTCACCAAAGGCCAATAGTCTTTAAAGGAGAATATTAGTCCCTAGGCCTCTCTTAAACAGCCCTCAGGGTTTCATTATCCGACTGCATCACTTAAACGCTTCCTTACGCTCAGCATGACTCATCTCCACTATAGGAGAAGGAGGGAGGAAGGGTCACGTCTGTTTATTGACCTGCACTAATGACAGTATTTAGTTGTAGTATGAGCTGTTTACTGCAGTGAAAGCAGTGCTGGAGAAAGTATTCAGATTCTTTACTTGAGTACTGTTATCATACTGTGAAAATACTCAGTTTGAAGTAAAGTACTGCATCCAGAATGGTACTTCTAAAAGTATTTTAGTACGATTAGGAAAATATACTTAAAGGATCACGAGTAAAAGTATTTATTGCAGAAAAAAGCATGTATTTTAAAGAAAAAGCAGTAACTTCACATTTAAGAAGTGGGGACTGTGAAGTGTTTAATACAAAAACTTGTCGAATGGTTTAACCCAAACAAAGCAAATAATCATATTTTAAAAGCTTTCCTAAGTATTGTGTGTCAAAATCTGAATTTATAACAGTAACTAGTAAATACATCTGTAAAATAAATGTAGTGGAGTACAACATTGGCTTCCAAAATTTAGTAGAGTAGAAGTCTGACATACTATGACATGATAATACTCGGGTAAAGTACAAGTAGCCTACCTCAAATGTTTACTTAAAGGTCCCCTATTATACTGTTTTTCATCAAATATTACAGGTCTCAGATATATACAGAACATGTCTCTGATTGGCTGAAACACCAAACAGATCATTGCAGCATCCCATAATCCCCTCTGTTTCAGCCCTGTTTCCAAAGTGCTGATTCTCTGTCTGTTACTTTAGATGAAAATAAGGAGCCCCTCCCCACGCCCCTCTGAGAGAGATTTGGTTACAAAGAACACAATGGTGCTCTGGGAGGAGATTCAGGTGATAAGGTGGGGGGGGGGGGTTACCTTGGTTGGTGATTGGCTAATGGTTACACAAGACAACACATCGTGATGACATCATAAAGTGGCCAAAATCTGATCAGCTCATTTTTAGACAGGTTTTTATATAAATGGATCAGGACAAAAAGAGAGAGAATCCTTTTTCCTGAAACTTTCAGAGTCTCTTTACACAGAGGGGACACATGTTGATGAAGAAGAGACATGAGGAAGAGGGGACACATGTTGAGTAGAGAGAACATGGAGAAGAGGGGACACATGTTGATGTAGAAGAGACATGAAGAAGAGGGGACACATGTTGATGTAGAAGAGACATGAAGAAGAGGGGACACATGTTGATGTAGAAGAGACATGAAGAAGAGGGGACACATGTTGATGAAGAAGAGGGGACACATGTTGATGTAGAAGAGACATGAAGAAGAGGGGACACATGTTGATGGAGAGACATGAAGAAGAGGGGACACATGTTGATGTAGAAGAGACATGAAGAAGAGGGGACACATGTTGATGGAAGAAGAGGGGACCATGTTGATGTAGAAGAGACATGAAGAAGAGGGGACACATGTTGATGTAGGAGAGACATGAAGAAGAGGGGACACATGTTGATGTAGAAGAGACATGAAGAAGAGGGGACACATGGTGATGTAGAAGACATGAAGAAGAGGGGACACATGTTGATGTAGAAGAGACATGAAGAAGAGGGGACACATGTTGATGAAGAAGAGGGGACACATGTTGATGTAGAAGAGAGAATGAAGAAGAGGGGACACATGTTGATGTAGAAGAGACATGAAGAAGAGGGGACACATGTTGATGTAGAAGAGACATGAGGAAGAGGGACACATGTTGATGTAGAAGAGATGAAGAAGAGGGGACACATGTGATGTAGAAGAGACATGAAGAAGAGGGGACACATGTTGATGTAGAAGAGACATGAAGAAGAGGGGACACATGTTGATGAAGAAGAGGGGACACATGTTGATGTAGAAGAGACATGAAGAGAAGAGGGGACACATGTTGATGTAGAGAGACATGAAGAAGGGGACAATGTTGATGTAGAAGAGACATGAAGAAGAGGGGACAAATGGTGATGTAGAAGAGAAAAAGAAGAAGAGGGGACACATGTTGATGTAGAAGAGACATGAAGAAGGGGGACACATGTTGATGTAGAAGAGACATGAAGAAGAGGGGACACATGTTGATGTAGAAGAGACATGAAGAAGAGGGACACATGTTGATGTAGAAGAGACGTGAATGAAGAAGAGACAGGGGACACATGTTGATGTAGAAGAGACATGAAGAAGAGGGGACACATGTTGATGTAGAGGAGACATGAAGAAGAGGGGACACATGTTGATGTAGAAGAGACATGAAAAGAGGGGACACATGTTGATGTAGAAGAGACATGAAGAAGAGGGGACACATGTTGATGTAGAAGAGACATGAAGAAAAGGGGACACATGTTGATGTAGAAGAGACATGAAGAAGAGGGGACACATGTTGATGTAGAAGAGA
>NW_022988050.1:420000-493195 GCF_902827165.1 Trematomus bernacchii | reverse complement strand
TGTTGATGTAGAAGAGACATGAAGAAGAGGGGACACATGTTGATGTAGAAGAGACATGAAGAAGAGGGGACCATGTTGATGTAGAAGAGACATGAAGAAGAGGGGACACATGTTGATGTAGAAGAGACATGAAGAAGAGGGGACACATGTTGATGTAGAAGAGACATGAAGAAGAGGGGACACATGTTGATGTAGAAGAGACATGAAGAAGAGGGGACACATGTTGATGTAGAAGAGACATGAAGAAAAGGGGACCATGTTGATGTAGAAAAGACATGGAGAAGAGGGGACACATGTTGATGTAGAAGAGACATGAAGAAGAGGGGACACATGTTGATGTAGAAGAGACATGAAGAAGAGGGGACACATGTTGATGTAGAAGAGACATGAAGAAGAGGGGACCATGTTGATGTAGAAGAGACATGGAAAAGTGGATTTTGCTTAATAGGTGACCTTTAAGTTCTTGAGTAAATGTACTTAGTTTCCACCACTGAGTAAAAGCAGACAGACGACATCAGATGAGGCGTGCTGCTGCGGCTGTTTTATTCCCCGTTGACATTTAAGTACAGATGAACTGAGTTTCCCTCCTTAAAAATAGGCTCTCTCGCCTCCACCTGACACTGAAAGCTCCCTGTCTTTATCTCCGTCTGCTCCTCCCACCACCAGAGCGGCTAATTCAATAAACAAACCATTTGTTTCTGTTGTAATCAGTTTCTATCTTCCTGATGGAATAGAGTCTGACTGCAGTGATTGTTTCCTGCTGTTCTTTAAGGGTTTCATTTTGATGATATGCTTGGCAAATTGGAATTCGAATTAGGGATTGCAAGCTCAAGGAAAACCCGTCACTTCCTACTTATTGCAAAGTAACAAGGATTATGTTGTCCAAAACAGCTTCTGTTAGAAAGTAAGATTAGGTTCAGGCCATCCAAAAACTTGGCTAAAAGTTTAGAGTGCTGTCTTGAACTGGAGAAAAGGCTAAGGACTTGCTTTCTACTCATTTATTAACCTTTTTTATGGTATTATGTTATCAGATTGAATGCAAACACCATTTCTCCCTGAAAAGTACTTCAAATTTGGCCCAAACATCCACTTAATATCAGAGAAATGTCAAGATTACTGAAACTTGAACTTATGAATTAATATACTAATCATAGGTTCAGGATAGAATGAGCAAGTGACCTTTTGGAAATCAGATAGTTTAGAAGATGTAGTTAAAATGTTTAGACAATCGTTTTGGTTAGCTTAGCTTAGCAGTAAAACTGGAAACAAGGGGAAACGGTTAGCTCGGGTCCTTCTGACGGCATGTCATGTTTTGGGTAAAATAAGTACATGTTTTTTGCTCATCAACTTGAGTTAGCATACGTTAAGTGACTTAAAAGAAGTCAACGTGATGAGTTTTGTTAAACATGGGACATGGGACAGACTTTGATACTCTTTCACTACAGCTGCTATTGCATTGTCTTGTATTCATATCGAAGATCAACCATGTGAGTAGACCTCCTAAACGTACAAGTAGGTGTAGCAGGCCGATTCTAATCAATATCTAAGAGGCTGAAAACCAATGATAACGGCCATCAAATGGGCTGATCACTTATGAAATGATTGAAGTGCAAAAGAAACAAAGTTTGCAACAACTGACTTTCTATTGTTGGGTTTAAGCTAATCAAGTAATTCTCCCTCCTGTGATTCCTACATTAAAACATAATTGGGCTTTGATTAGATCCCCCAAAAACACCCAGATTCTCTGTCCAAAAAGCTGCAGAATTGCCCTCGCTAACAATACACGAACACATGTGAGGAGCTCCATTGTCGAGGCACGACATGATTTCGCAGCGTCTCTCACTTCCCTTTTGGCAATCTCTCCTCACTCAGCTATTACCGCAGCACGTCGATGTCTCATGGACGTGCTGCTCTCTCTCCACTCCCCCTTTTCTCCTAAAAAATGTCTCATCAAGGTCTGAGTCAATGTGAGCCTGTGAGAAATTAAATTCCCTTAATTAGGCCAGCA
The DNA here is from genome assembly GCF_902827165.1 of Trematomus bernacchii. Classification (NCBI taxonomy): domain Eukaryota; kingdom Metazoa; phylum Chordata; class Actinopteri; order Perciformes; family Nototheniidae; genus Trematomus; species Trematomus bernacchii. The sequence continues at coordinate 491,187 of NW_022988050.1, read as the reverse complement.
GATTTGCCTGCTTTATCCTCCTGCCTCCCAAACCTCCCCTCATCCAGACAAATCTCTAATTAATCACCGCATGCTGCTGTTGACTATACTTCAGAGGCTGGGTGAATGGTGGAGGGATTCTCAAGCTTCCTCACTCTAGAAATAGGATTCTAAAAAAAGGCTATTATAATCAGAGCTCTCCTAGTGTATATGTGTGTGTGTGTATATTCTCTTATTCAGTGCTTACATCAAAGGAAAGCCGCTCCAGGCTGTAATTGAGGATGATATAGTTCTGTGAATTGAAGGAAGACTTGCACATGTTATAAGGACTGTACCTTCCTGTCTGTGTGTTGTAAAAACAGGCTTTAGGTGTCTGAAAATATAGTGTAGTGTATTGACGGGTGCACACACAACAAGAGTGCAGAGACAAAGGGTTCTGCAGATTTATTCAGCTAATTAAGGATCAGGGTCGCAGCCGACTTTAAAAATGCAGATTGCTAACAACTATGGCATCAGTGTTTCACTCTGCGCCTCCGAATGAAACCACAAACACACAAACAAGCTCACGAGTTAGGATTTTCTAGAGAGCGGTTTGGTTTTTAATCCCTTTGAAATGCTTCCTTCATCGTTTCTGCAATTTCGGCTGATTGCAGGTGAACTTACGGTGAGCTCTGAACCATTTGCTTTACCTTTAGTAGATGGGGGATCACTGTGTGCACTCAAGGGGTTTCTTGATTGTAGTAGAAATATATATTTACGTATTTTAATAAAGTGTGGCACAGCTGTAAATTGGCTATTATTTACTGTATAGTAGGTTAACTCTTAAAAACTGCATTTTCCATTCATTCTCGCTTAAAGTGGACCTATTATGCTATATTGGAAAAATATATTGTAGGGCCATACCTATACAAAACATGTCTGTGAAGTTTTTTGCTTAAAATACCAAACAGATCCCCCATTGTAGCCATGCCTCATACTGTTCATACCCCTCTTTTGAAGCCCTGTTAGAAAAATGCTGATTTTGGGTCCTTAGCTTGAAAAAAAAAGAAAAGAGGAGGCGGAGCTAATGCCTGATCAGAATTCTACCGGAGATAAAGTTAAATTCTGCTGTGATAAAACGCCATCCTGTTCTAAACCACATCAAGGATTATTTCTGAAACAGTATGGAGCTCAAATGCTTTTTCTCTTGCAGGTTTATCACAAGGTGAGTTCCTTTTTTTATTTCCTGCTTTTTAAACACATGTGCTCTCCAGTACAGGTTAGCTCTGAGTGTTAGCGAGGCTTGCTAATGTAAACAAAGACGAGATTACGTCCAAAACACATCAGGCATTGTTTCTGATAGCAATTTTCTGTGGGTCCACCGCCGATTTGACGTCAGATCGGCAGCAAATCTGTATCCGCTCGTTGTAGCCCTGTTTCTAAAAGATTTGGGTACGGAGGAAAAAAGAGAGGGTTTTATTTTCTGACGCTGCGTGAGTTCCCCGACACACCGGGGACACATAGTTATGTATAAAAGACATCACAAAGTGCATTTTGCATGATAGGTCCCCTTTAAATATACAGTAGCTTGAATGAATATCAGGTTTTATTGTTTCTATTGCATTCAAATGTTACTTAATGAATTATATTTGAATATGGTCCGCTCCACAGGATGGTACTCTTAACAACATTAAAGGTCTAAGAGCTTTTTCATTTTTAAATGATTGTATTTGTCAGGTTTGGGGAAATAGGACCCAAGTGCAGTTAAAAAATACAAAAAGGTTGTTAACAAAAAGTGGCTTTATTATCAAAAGCTGAAGGCATGAAAAAACGAGAAACTAATAAACAGAAACAAAACCGGGGAACACGACAGACAGGAACAAACTTACAGACGGGAACAGGCAGGAGACATGGACAAGCATAGACGACAGGTAGCAGGGACATGAAATGACGACGAACAGACATGGAGCACAGGGGAAGACAAGACTAAATACACAGAAGGGTAATCACAGGACAAGACACAGCTGGACAGGGGAGGCAGAAACACAAGGGCAACAGGTGAACACAATGAGGCACAATCAGACACACCAGGGAAACTAACGACGGGAAGGCAAACACGCTGGGTGTTTCTCAATCGCGAGTAAAGCTGCTTCCGAGCCATTATTTCAAGCATATGACGTCATCGAGTGCCGCCGAAGTACTGTTCCAATCTCCAGTATACTTGGAAATCTACCGAGCCCGGCGTACTCCGTTTGGAGAAATATCGAGTGTGCACATGAGTAGACTTCGCGGCCTTAAAATCCCCACAATGCTTTGCGCACGGACCAATTTCCCCAAATCTGTGGCGGAAGATGTAAGGCGGGGCCTCTCATATGACGCACACCTGCACACTTGCTAGCGTGTTCCTCTCTTTGTTTTCCGAATGTCAGGAAGTATTCTTGACTCGCTTCTGAAGCAAGATGCTCGGCAGACATGTGCTACCAAGCAAGCGTACTCGCGATTGAGAAACACCCAGGGAGTAGGATCAGACAAGACACAAGGAGGAAAACATTTCAAAACAAAACAGGAAACCAGAGACAGAAAAAGACAAGACACAACACAACACAGATCGTGACATTACCCCCCCCCTCAAGGGACGGATCCCAGACGTGCCAAAAAAGTAAAAAAAAAAAAGTCCAGCAGGGTGGGTGGAGGGAGACCGGAGGAGGGACACATAACTAGGGCCAAAAGGGTGGGTGGAGGGGATCTGGAGGACGGGTTTGGGCTGACAGCCCAGGGGCACAGCGGAGGACCCGGAAGGGGTCTCGGGCGGACGGCCCGGGGGCAAGGCAGAGATCAAGGAAGGGCGAAGACCACAGCGGGCGAACTCAGGGGGCCGGGCATGAGAGCAAAGGCAGCGGCTGAAAGAGTCAGGAGGCCGGGCTCAAGGGGGAAGGCCACGGCTGGGGAAATCAGGGGGCCGGGCTCGAGGGCGAAGACCGCGGCACTCAGGGGGCCGGGCTCGAGGGCGAACAAGAAGGCGGCGACGGGACAACCCTGGAGGACGAGCAGGAAGGCGCCGACGGGACAGCTCCGGAGGCCGGGCAGGAAGGCGCCGACGGGACAGCTCCGGAGGACGGGCAGGAAAGCGCCGACGGGACAGCTCCGGAGGACGAGCAGGAAGGCGCCGACGGGACAGCTCCGGAGGCCGGGCAGGAAGGCGCCGACGGGACAGCTCCGGAGGCCGGGCAGGAAGGCGCCGACGGGACAGCTCCGGAGGCCGGGCAGGAAGGCGCCGACGGGACAGCTCCGGAGGCCGGGCAGGAAGGCGCCGACGGGACAGCTCCGGAGGCCGGGCAGGAAGGCGCCGACGGGACAGCTCCGGAGGCCGGGCAGGAAGGCGCCGACGGGACAGCTCCGGAGGCCGGGCAGGAAGGCGCCGACGGGACAGCTCCGGAGGCCGGGCAGGAAGGCGCCGACGGGACAGCTCCGGAGGCCGGGCAGGAAGGCGCCGACGGGACAGCTCCGGAGGACGGGCAGGAAGGCGCCGACGGGACAGCTCCGGAGGCCGGGCAGGAAAGCGCCGACGGGACAGCTCCGGAGGCCGGGCAGGAAAGCGCCGACGGGACAGCTCCGGAGGCCGGGCAGGAAGGCGCCGACGGGACAGCTCCGGAGGCCGGGCAGGAAAGCGCCGACGGGACAGCTCCGGAGGCCGGGCAGGAAGGCGCCGACGGGACAGGCGTAGACGGGATCCTGAACATGACATGGGCTGGTGTCAATGGGACCCCGGATGGAGCAAGGGCTGGTGTCGACTGGACCCCCAACGGAACAGGACACAGAGTTGGCAGGACCCCCGGTGGAACAGGTGTCGGCGGGACCTCCAACAGGACACGACACAGAGTTGGCAGGACCCCCGGTGGAACAGGTGTTGGCGGGACCTCCAACAGGACAGGACACAGAGTTGGCAGGACCCCCGGCGGGACAGGTGTCGGCGGGACCCCCAACAGGACAGGATATGGTGTAGGCAGGAAACCCAGCGGAGCAGGTGTCGGCGGAACCCCCAAGGTGGAATCTGACTTCAAAGGCTGTAACACTAGGAATATGTGGGCGGGACTAAGGACAATGACTGACTACAAAGGAGCAGCGGGGGGTGCTGCGGGAGTGTCTGCGTGCGCATCTCTCCCAGATGAGCTAAACAGTTTTTTGCACGCTTTGAGAGCAGCCAGGCTGTGGAGGTACAGTGGGACCAGGAGCTACACTGCCCTTTTGTTTTAAATAGGGCAGATGTGTGTAAATCCTTTAAAAGGGTTAACCCACACAAGGCTCCTGGACCTGATGGCATCCCTGGCCGTGTTCTCAGGGTGTGTGCAGTTCAGCTGGCAGAGGTGTTCACAGACATCTTCAACAGGTCCCTGCTGCAGTCTGTAGTCCCCACATGTTTTAAACACTCCACCATCATTCCTGTCCCTAAAAAAACAATCATCACCTGCCCCAACGACTACCGCCCAGTAGCACTCACCTCCATCATAATGAAGTGCTTTGAGCGGTTAGTCAAATTATTCATCACCTCCTCCCTCCCTGAATCTCTGGACCCCCTGCAGTTTGCCTACAGAGCAAACAGGTCCACGGACGACGCCATAGCCCTCACCCTCCACACTGCCCTCTCACACCTGGACCCGAAGAACAGGAACACATATGTGAGAATGCTGTTCATTGACTACAGTTCAGCATTCAATAGCATTGTGCCCTCCAAGCTGGCCATCAAGCTCAGAGACCTCGGGCTCAACAGCGCCCTCTGTGACTGGATCCTGAACTTCCTGACGGGCAGACCCCAGGCAGTGCGGGTGGGAAATATCACATCCTCCACCCTGATTCTCAACACCGGTGCCCCTCAAGGCTGCGTGCTCAGCCCTCTCCTCTACTCCCTGTTCACCCACGACTGCGTGGCCACACACAGCTCCAACACCATCGTGAAGTTTGCTGATGACACGACCGTCATCGGCCAGATCACAGACGATGACGAGACGGCGTACAGAGAGGTCGAAAACCTGACATCTTGGTGCCAGGATAACAACCTCCATCTCAACATCAGCAAAACAAAGGAGCTGATTGTGGACTACAGGAAGCAGCAGGGAGAGGGACACGCCCCCATCGCCATCAATGGGACTACGGTGGAGAGAGTCAAAAGCTTCAGGTTCCTTGGGGTCCACATCACTGAGGACCTGACATGGTCTCTTCACACCACCACCATCACCAAGAAAGCTCGACAGCGGCTCTTCTTCCTCCGCAGGTTGAGGAGGTTCAAAATGGATTCCAGGATACTCTGCAACTTCTACAGGTGCACGATAGAGAGTATCCTCACTGGCAGCATGACGGCCTGGTACGGCAGCTGCACCGACCTCGATCGTAAGGCTTTACAGAGGGTGGTGAAAACTGCACAGCACATCACCAGGACGGAGCTGCCATCCATGGAGGACCTTTACTCCCAGCGGCTCAGGAAGAAATCCCTCAGGATTATCAAAGACCCCCATCACCCCAGCCACAAACTGTTCTTTCTGTTGCCGTCTGGCAGACGTTACCGCAGCATCCTGGCAAGGACAAGAAGATTCGGAGACAGTTTCTTCCCGCGGGCAGTGAGACTGTTAAAAAATTGAACTGTTGAAACATCAAACATTCATCTGCTACTCAGTAGTATGTATCTAATACCTAATATATATATATCATTCCAATAACTTGTATATAGACTCGTACTGCACTATTCCACATCATAACTTTATTTCATTTTTATAACTATTATTATTTTTGTATTGCTCATGCTCTTATTGTTATTATGTTATGTTATTATGTTGCATTGTTGGAGAAGCCTGTGACATAAGATTTTCAACTGCATAATTACTCTGTAGCTATGTCAGATTGACAATAAAGAACCTTGAACCTTGAACCTTGAACAGGACAGGATCTGGTGTTGGCAGGAAATCCGGCGGAGCAGGTGTCGGCGGGACCCCCAACAGGACAGGATCTGGTGTTGGCAGGAAATCCGGCGGAGCAGGTGTCGGCGGGACCCCCAACGGAACAGAACATAGAGCTGGCAGGACCCACAGCGGAACAGGTGTCGGCAGGATCTCCAACGATACTGGACGTGGAGTTGGCAGGACCCTCAGCGGAACCCCCAACGGCACAGGACATAGGGTTGGCAGGACCCCCGGCAGAAGAGTAGTCGGCGGGACCCCCAATGGGACAGGACATGGAGTTGGCAAGACCCCCGGCAGGAGAGTAGTCGGCGGGACCCCCAACGGGACAGGACATAGGATTGGCAAGACCCCCGGCAGAAGAGTAGTCGGCGGGACCTCCAACGGCACAGGACATAGGGTTGGCAGGACCCCCCGGCAGAAGAGTAGTCGGCGGGACCCCCAATGGGACAGGACATAGGGTTGGCAAGACCCCCGGCAGAAGAGTAGTCGGCGGGACATCCAATGGGACAGGACATAGGGTTGGCAAGACCCCCGGCAGAAGAGTAGTCGGCGGGACCTCCAAAGGGACAGGACATAGGGTTGGCAAGACCCCCGGCAGAAGAGTAGTCGGCGGGACCTCCAACGGTACAGGACATGGGGTAGGCGTCGGCCGTAGAGCCAACAGGACACGGGGGGCTGGCGTCGGCCGGAGAGCCAACAGGAGACGAGGTGCTGGAGTCGGCCGGACCACCGACAGGACACGAGGGGCTGGAGTGGGCTGAACCACTGACAAAACACGGGGGGCTGGCGTCGGCCGGGGAGCCAGTACTGGAGCCGAAACTGGAGTCGGGACCATGGCTGCTGGGACCGGAACAGAGGCCGGAACCATGGCTGCTGGGGCCAGAACTGGGGCTGGAACCATGGCTGTATGGGCCGGTTCTGGAGCCGGAACCATGGCTGTGTGGGCCGGTTCTGGAGCCGGAACCATGGCTGCTGGGGCCAGAACTGGGGCTGGAACCATGGCTGCTGGGGCCAGAACTGGGGCTGGAACCATGGCTGCTGGGGCCAGAACTGGGGCTGGAACCATGGCTGCTGGGGCCAAGGCTGGAATCCTGGCCTTGGGTCTCCTAGAGACCTTTTGGAGGCTCCGTGGACCTCCTAAGGCAAGGCGGGATCCCAAGAAGAGGTTTGAGGCTTGAGGCTGGCACTCAGGGCTGCTAGTAAAAAGTCTTAGCTTCTCAGGCAACAAGCTCCTAAGCCAGGGCTTGCTGTCAACCTCCCTGCGTGCCTCGTTAAGGGCAGCCTCTTTGGCCTCTCTGGATGAGGCCCTCCTCCAGTCATTGAAAATGCATTCCAGATTGTATTTAAGCTCATAAAGCTCTTGGCTAAATGAAAAAACTGCTGGGTCCATACTGGTCTGTTCGTACTGTCAGGTTTGGGGAAATAGGACCCAAGTGCAGTTAAAAAATACAAAAAGGTTTGTTAACAAAAAGCGGGCTTTATTATCAAAAGCTGAAGGCATGAAAAAACGAGAAACTAATAAACAGAAACAAAACCGGGGAACACGACAGACAGGAACAAACTTACAGACGGGAACAGGCAGGAGACATGGACAAGCATAGACGACAGGTAGCAGGGACATGAAATGACGACGAACAGACATGGAGCACAGGGGAAGACAAGACTAAATACACAGAAGGGTAATCACAGGACAAGACACAGCTGGACAGGGGAGGCAGAAACACAAGGGCAACAGGTGAACACAATGAGGCACAATCAGACACACCAGGGAAACTAACGACGGGAAGGCAAACACAGGGGACCGTTCTCATGTCATCAAATGTCCCTCCTCGACTCCCCTCCTCGACTCCTATCCTCGAGACTTAGTCCCGCCCACAGGAGATGCGAGCGGAGGAGCCGAGGAGGGGAACCGAGGAGAGAGGAGGGGAAGCAGCAGGCGGTTAGAGAAATGGGAACTCCTCTCCTCTGAGTGGTCATTTTAAAGAGACGTTCATTAATGATGACAGGAGGCACAGCAGCCCTCTGTCTGATGGACAGATGTGTTCATGACGACTTATATATTTACTTTCATTCATTCACAGTGCGGTATAATGAGACAATAACAGGCTACAGATGCGGACACACACACACACACATACACATACACACACACACACATATATATATATTTATATATATATTTATATAAATGTATACAATTTCAGAATCAAACAGAGCACTCTCATAATAACGTAACACTATCAGAGACTGGATATATCCCCCCCCCCCTCTCTGGTCGCTACAATGAGGAAAATAAATTACGGGCCAAAAGTTTTATTTACAAGTATTAAAAGTAAGCAGAGGACACCAAACCAACTGAGACCTGTCTGTCCGCTGCATCTACGCACACACTGTACCACACACACCTATACCACACACACGCACCTACAGCTCCTAAAGCATAATAATCAGGCTACAGCCGTTGTGTATTTTATTATGTGAAGCACTAAATGGTTTTAGAAAAATATCGACTCTTTGTTTGTAGATATCTACTAAACTAAAGCAAATAAAGAGAGTAGGCCTGTTATACTGAGTGATATATATTATACACACTGCTCTGCTTTCTGCACGGACCTCACAGCTGTTCTCTCTGTAAACATCGCGTCGCGATGAAAGCAGTTAATAAAATAATATCCAGGGGATGCATGCAGAGCTGTCATTGGCTGAGATAAGTCCGGCCGTGCGTCTCGACTCTTTGAAACATCACTGTTGCCGGAAATGCATCCACGAAGGAGCCGTGGAGGACCGTGGAGGGCCCATCAGTGTATCCTCGGTTATAGCTCCTCCAGAGAGCCTCCTCGACGCTCGATGCTCGGTCCTCGATGTGCATTTCGAGAAATGAGATGTCCTTCAACATGGCGCGCTAAAATTCATTTCCGGGTCACTACCGGAGGACCGAGGAGTCGAGGAGTCGAGGAGGGACATTTGATGACATGAGAACGGGCCAGGGAGTAGGATCAGACAAGACACAAGGAGGAAAACATTTCAAAACAAAACAGGAAACCAGAGACAGAAAAAGACAAGACACAACACAACACAGACAGATCGTGACAGTATTACTGCATTTCCATTAGTACTTAACTAAAGTAAACCCTACCTATTTTAATGCATCGTGGAAGAACATTTCATTTCAATAAAGTCCTCTATAGGCTTCCATATAAAGGGTCTGAATACAGTATTTCAGATTTGGCAATAAATTAAATCTCTATACTTAAAATGTTTTCTTTATTTTGTGTCTCTTCCTGTTGGCTTGTGTCAAATTGGCCACACTAAATATACTCTGCCGCAATGTTTTAAGACAATAACACGTTAAAAAAGATTATGAAAAATACCTCATACAGTAGCTCCTGTGTTTTTCGTCTCTCCTCAGATTTACTATGAACCGTTGTTTGATACTGATCTACTGGGAATACTGTATTATCCACCACAAATAAGCTTCTCTGTGGAGTAATTTTCTACATGTGTAGCTGCGATGTGTGTGATATAGTAGGTGTAATGCATATGAATCACAATCTCCACCCCCCACACACACACACACACACACACACACACACACACACACACACACACACCCAGTCTCCTGCTGTTTACCGTGGCTCTGCTAACGTCCCACTAAAGCTCAGTTAGAGAGCGATAGGGAATCCATCTCACACTCTCAGCTGGTCTGAAGCAATCAGGCTGATGGGATTCCTCTCGCTGCTGCTGGCTTTACCTTTTCAATCTGTCTCTCTCTCCTCTTTAGATAAACACGGGAGCCCGGGGCCCCAGCTGCATCGCACTGAGGCTCCTCTGTAATGAGGAGCTGACAGGAGAGAGAGACTCCCTTCTTCTGCTGCTGGGAGACAAGCCCTGTGTACCTTCAGGAAGACATAGGGTTGAGAGAGAGTGTGTGTGTGTGTGTGTGTGTGTGTGTGTGTGTGTGTGTGTGTGTGTGTGTGTGTGTGTGTGTGTGTGTGTGTGTGTGTGTGTGTGTGTGTGTGTGTGTGTGTGTGTGTGTGTGTGTGTGTGTGCAGTGGTGGAAAATAACTACGAACATTTACTCCAGTACTGTAAGTCTTAATTATAACTTTAAGTTTATTTTTACTTTATTGCATATCTCCATTTTCTGCCACTTTATACTACGACTATACTCTTCAACATCTCAGAGTTAAATATTGTACTCTTTACTGGCATTATATTAGTATTTATAATAATAAGCAAAGTAGTATCCAAAACTGGCTCCACTTTGACAAATCACAACGTTTTAAAACTCGCACACACTTTACAAGACTCATCCTGCACAATGCGAACTGTTACCTATGAAACTTTAAGTACATTTTTATGATAAAAGGACCCGAACATTTTCATATTTCAGTCAGACAACTCACGTGTTTCTTAATATGTTTATTATTAGAAGCAGCATATAGTTTGAGTTTGGCGTGTAGGGTCGGGCCTCATCACTCCACAGATTTACAAAGAACATTGAGTGATGATTAGATATCTATCCCCCGAGCCTACAGGTGGAAGCTGGGGTGGTGGGGGGGGGCAGACGAGCAGCAGCAACATGAAACACAGCAGCAGGAACATGAACGTAGCAATAGCAAGTGAACACAGCAGTGGCAGCAGCAGCATAGCGAGGCAGAGGCAGGAAGACCTGGCAGCTTAAATAGAGCGGCATGTTCAGGAGAATGTGTTTGGTTGGTTGTAAGAGGGACGAGGTGCGTCAGGTGTTAATGTATCATTGGTGCTCGAGTTGACTGCCTGAACTAGCTTCTTCTCTCTGGCCTTCTAGTTAGAGCGGAGTACGACTCCTGACTTTTCCTTGTGTTTTATTTTTATTTTTTATATATATCTGTTGTAATTTATTGTCTTTTATTGTGATTGTAGTAATGTGTTTTTATCACATGTACAGCACTTTGGCTCGACCAAAAAACGCTTTTAAATGTGCTTTATAAATAAAACTTGATTTGATTTGATTTGATTTAATGTGTGTGTGAAGTGGTGGAAAATACCTAAGAACATTGTTTGAATGTACAAGTTTAAAGTTTTCTTAGTTTATTGTGTATTTCCCTTCTTCGAACACTTTATAATACTACTCCAATACATCTCAGTGATAGATATTGTAATCTTTACTACATTTAATTTTTTTAACTACTTAAAGGTGGGGTAGGTAATTTTGGAGAAACCACGCTCGAGTGCGCTAGAATTTGAAAATACACAACTGGAAAAAAAATCTACCACTTCCTTACAGAGCCCCTCCTCCAACACACACGAACGCGCACATGACCAATGAGGGCACGAGATAAGTTTGTGCACAGATGGAAGGCTGACAGGCAGGTAGGCCATCCAGTTATTTTAGCCCGGGCCGGCTCAGATGATTGGTCGTGCTTTTTACAGCGCCACGGCTTCCACAGATGACGTTTTTTATGGTATTTATTGTCAAAGCATTTAATATATTCATTGCTATCGGGATGTTAAGAGCATTCCATGGAATATAACAGAAAGTGTTTCTGAAATAAATTACATACCCCACCTTTAATAGTGGCTTTTTATCTTAATAACACAGATAAATAGATATCAGAACTTTCACTATATTTCAAAGAGAAATATTGGACTTTTCACTTCTCTACATTTGATATACTACCATATACTCCACTCCGTATATCCTCGGTAGTAACAAAGTATACAACATTTTCTCTACAAATTATAACATATAAAAACTGTAATATGCATTTGTTTTTTGAAAGAATGTTATAAAACAAAACCTTTACACTGCCATTCTGCACAATAAGTTATTTTTCTGTTAAAAATATAAGTAAAAAATCTACCATCACCGATTGTGTGTGCAGTATACACAACATAATTGTTTGGATAGACCTACTCCTGCTCCTTTATATAGAGCGGATGCATTACTTCTATAATGCACTGTTGACTTAAACCTACACACACACACACACACACACACACACACACACACACACACACACACACACACACACACACACACACACACACACACACACACACACACACGCACACACAATTGACTTCACACACACAGTTTCTCCCAGCAGTGTGACCACATCTGTTAGAGGTTAATGTAATTCCTATGAGTGCCGGGGAAGGAATGAAACAACGATGCATCTGCACAGCAGGGCCCGACACACACAGACAAAAACACACACACACACACACACACACACACACACACACACACACACACGAGCTCACAGAACTTCAGATATATGGAAATAGTTTTTTCCCAAAGGAGCATCTCAGTTGGCCTTTCAGCTGTCTGACCACGATGTTACTGCGCCTTGTTGTTCATTCATGTGTGGTGTGTGTGTGTGTGTGTGTGTGTGTGTGTGTGTGTGTGTGTGTGTGTGTGTGTGTGTGTGTGTGTGTGTGTGTGTGTGTGTGTGTGTGTGTGTGTGTGTGTGTGTGTGTGAGTGAGTGAGTTTTACTCATCTATGCAAGTCCTTACGAGCATGTGAGCAAGTCATGTGCCTATGTGTGTATATTGTGTTCTGTGTGTGTGTGTTTTTCTGTTTTACTTTGTTTGAGACATAAATCACACATACATTGTGGGGACTCATCCTTTTGGTGACAACATGCAAGTCTTCCGAATAACTCTGTGCATGTCTGTGTGTTGTATTGTCTGTTTTTGTTTATCTCATATTGTGGGGACATAAATCTGTCTACACACTCACATTGACGGGACTCTCCTTCCTTTTGGATGCAAGCCCTCATAACGTGTGTGTTTACTTTGTTGTGTGTTTGTGTTACTGACATTGCGGGGACATACACTTGTTTAAATACATTATGGGGACTTGCCTTCTTTTTGTGGACCAAATCCAAGTCCACATAATGTGTTTGCGCGTATTTGCGTGTGTGTGTTTCAGTGGCAAAGTCACCCTTGAATATACTGTATATGTAACATCTGCAAATACAGTAGGCCCACATTTGTTTAGCCATTCCTATTAACATGTCCCTTGATAAAGCCTGGAGTATTGTCCAGATGTTATAGTCGCTCTACAGACCCAGGGGTTTCACTGCTATAAACTAACGGCGTCCCTCAGGGATTACAGGATGTCCCACAGCAGATCTGTCATGCTGTATCAAACCACAAACAGGAATAGTAATAATAATAATAATAATAATAATAACTTAGATTTATATAGCGCTTTTCAGGGGACCCAAGGTCGCTTTACAGAAAAAACACGAGTAAAACAAACAAAAGAATACCAAACAGTCAGACAGACAAAACAACAGGAGGTGTATTACAGTGTCAGTTGTGGATGAATGTTTATGTACATATGGTTAAAGTTGGTTGCTTGAATATTGATTCTTCTTTTCTCATGTTGTCTTAATATCTTCAAAGAACGAGAGGGGGAAATTTAATGAACATCAGTGTTTCCATGGTGATGTGCAAAGGAATGAAAAGGCCTGGTTGCCATGGGGTTTGAGGCGTATATTGAATTAAAAGCTCCCTAAATACACAGTCAACACACTCAGCGGCCTGTGAGGAACACACACACACACACACACACACACACACACACACACACACACACACACACACACACACACACACACACACACACACACACTCTCTCTCTCATCAACTGTGTCAATCACCCGAAAAGAAAATAAGTGTAATTGTAGATTTCAAAATGAATAAACATATGATTTGTTTTAAAGTCTGGTTTAAAATGTTTCTGTCTCACGGGGAGAGATGGAAAATGTAGAAGCTTACTTAGCAATTACCCAGCAGCTGCTCGATAAATCCAACTATTCATTTTTATCTTTATTTAACAAGGGAGAACAACTCGCTTCATAGAAAGACTTCACTGACAGTTTCTTCTTTATTTGTCCAGCCTTTGGTTGAGAGAAAATCTTGTTAATTTGTGACCTTCCATCAGGGTATTTCTTGTCTTTTAATGCAACACTGAATAAATAGTTTTTTTTTGTGTCGGTCATAATCATTTCAACATTAGCTGCCAAGAATCATAAAACTAATTAATTATTTTTATTTAAACCCTTCAAAATACTTTAAAATAAAGTAGCTGTGAAGGGTTAAACTACACAGCAGAGCAGAACATAAAAACTGCATTGTACATCTGTGATAATGTATAGAAGCTCGGGTAAGAATAATACTTTTGATGCTATTAGGCAAATAACCACCAATGTTTTAGCACTCTGTAATTCAAGTGGCCTGAAGGAAACAATGCTGTGCCTCAATTCAAGTATAGCTATGTCTGTACTAACATGGGCTAATTTGAGTATATAGAGAGGCGAAGTCCCTCCCTTTCCGGGGGAGCTCCATGGGACCTTATTTCGGAAAAAGTATGTATTGAAGTCAATGGAGAGAGAAAGATTATCTTTCGATCCCGTTTGAATTGAGCCACGAATTACACATATGATGTTTGTCAATTTAAAAGATAATTTTGCAAGTCAAAAAAATAAAAATGTGTCGTAAAACTGTGAAGTAACACGTTTTTTTGTGTGAAAGCGCTCAATGAACTACATCTCCCGTCTCGCACCACACACCAAGACGGCCGTCTCGTTGGCACATTACACTTCTTTCTTTCAGAATGAGGCGGAAAGTATTAAAAGAGGTGAAAATCACTCCAACTCTGGGCATGTTGAGAGCTGTACATACACACAAGGGGAGTTAGTCGGTTCCTAAGAGCCAGCATGCGGGACCGGGATTCTGGGATTTGTAGTCTTTCTAGTTGCATATTTTTCATAGTCTTATATTTCAACAGTTTTACGACAAACTGTGACTTTTCTGACATGGAAATTATTTTTTAAGATTGACAAACATCATATGTGTAATTCGTGGCACAATTCAAACGGGATCGAAAGATAATCTTTCTCTCCCCATTGACTTCAATACATAATTTTTCCGAAATAAGGTCCCATGGGGCGGAAGTACAGTAGAAGGGCGGGACTTCGCCTCTCTAAAAGTGCGTCCCAAAGTTTTTGCAAAATGCCCTATGAGTCATTATACATCCATGCTATGAGTACCCGGATGTGACGGCCATCTTGGCTAACGGAACTAGCGCAACTAGCTGTGAAGACAGTTGCTCCGCTGAACACAGCACTATACAAATAACAGTTATATTTGTGGGTTGTTTTGTATATTTTATAAAAAGGGTACCACTAGAATAGTGTCAAAAGCAAGCCACAAGTAATTGTATTTGGTTAATTAAGCAGTTTGTAGTAATTTGCTCCCACAACAATAACATTGCTAGCTAGCTGCTTAGCGAACAGCTGTTATCAATATTTTTGGTAAGTGGACAGCAGATTTGTGCGATTTGAAAGAACACTACACGGTCTAAAATCACACATTTAGCAAGTGTTTACGGTGCACAACATGGCAGTGTACGAATGTAAGTATCAGAATATTGACACTAGACTTCATCACCTCTTTATACAAATGTACTGTAGCTTGTGACGTGAGACTTTTACATTAGAGGCCATTATATTCAACATAAATGACTAAATGAACTGAGAATTTGAAACATGTCAAACTGATCAATTAAAAAAAGGTAATTACCAGATAAGGCAGGGTTGCCAACTTTGGGTACCTGGCTAGAGTGAGATTTTGATATCATGGGTTTAATTACACATATGCTCACTAAATGACTGCTATCGTGTCAGCAGCGGGACCTTAGCATATATATAGGATATACAATATATACAAATACACAATATTGGACACAGACTATAAAGGGCACACAGTTTCATTCACTAATGAAAGTCAAAAACATGTTTGTTTCCACTGTTTCATTGTGTGCCTGTCGCGATAAGCAATTCATTGACTTATCGTACGATAAATAAAAATGAACTCGAT
Source organism: Trematomus bernacchii (assembly GCF_902827165.1). NCBI lineage: Eukaryota > Metazoa > Chordata > Actinopteri > Perciformes > Nototheniidae > Trematomus > Trematomus bernacchii. Next base: position 475,401 of record NW_022988050.1, on the reverse strand, counting down.
AAATTGCCATTTACATGAGGATGTGACTAGCAGTTTGAAAGGATGTACTTGAATTATTATTATATATTATCATTATGTCAGTGGTCTAAAATGGTCATACGACGGTGCCGACAATATTATCGTTTATCGCAATAATTTCCGGGAAAATGTATACATATATATATATATACATGAAACACACACACACAGACAAATCTACAGACTTACTCCAAACTGCCAAATATATTAACACACTCTCACTCTCATATACTCTTTGACTCTATTTTGGCCTAGTAGAACAATAAGCAGCAGACTTTTACTTTATCATTTCTACTAGATCTTAGATCTGCGCATGCGCAATACAGGTCGGGGATTGACCAACCGGCTCCCACTGCTCTGCTGTCTGTTAACGTTGTTAAGAGTGGTGGGGGCGGGTAGGGAGCGGATCGACAGCTTGAGCAGCTGTCAACTCAACATTGTAAATAACCAACCAAAAAACGATCGCCGGTTCATCTTGTTTTTGGCGTGAGAATAGTTTGGGCAGCGTGAGAGCGTGAGATTGAGAGTGAAAGCGTGTGTCACACCCGCCAGATGCGTGAGAGTTGGCAACCCTGGATAAGGTAAAACTTTGTGAGTAGTATTGGTACACATCACTGTATGAACCATGTGCCGGTGCTTGTGCGTTAGCAGGGGCTTAACTGAGAGACGAGAGCAGCAGGATTTTCAAATTTCAAGTTTCTTTTTATTACTTTTTCAGAAAACTGACTTCCCTGGGTAACCACTTGAATTACAATATGCTGAAAGGTTAATGTGGAATTTCTGAGGCAAAATATATACTGCCTACCCCGGCTTCAAGGTTGTATTTGCACTTTAATTAATAGCCTGGCCACTGATTTATGATGTCAGGTCATCTAGTATTGCCTGCAGCCAGTATTCAATTATACATTTACTTTCTGTCTCCACCTCAGGTCAGATGCTGTGGGTTTGCTCAGGGGTTTTCTCTACTGTGACTCTTTAAGCAAACAGTTAACGCTGACCTCCTAAAGGCCAGGTCCATCATCCACCAAATCCTCTGGATAATCCACACACAGACCTTTAGTGGGGATAGCAGCTGCTCACCACTTGTGAAGGTGTGTATGTGTGTGTGTGTGGTGTGTGTGTGTGTGTGTGTGTGTGTGTGTGTGTGTGTGTGTGTGTGTGTGTGTGTGTGTGTGTGTGTGTGTGTGTGTGTGTGTGTGTGTGTGTGTTTGTCAGAAACCTGTGACCTCAAAGCCGATCTACAGCTGCTACCTGCCAATTGCATTTGACAGAAAGTCTGTTCACCTGCCTATCATCTCCATCAAGTCAATCAGTCAAATAAGAATCAGGTGTGTCTCGCTGCAGATAGACTGTGGCTGTTTCTCAATGTCGAGTATACCTGCTGCAGAGCCACTATTTCAAGTATTCTACGTCATCGAGTGGCGCCGAATGCTGGGCATTTAACATGCATTTAAACAGTCCTTCGGCGCCACTCGATGACGTAGTATACTTGAAATAGTGGCTCTGCAGCAGGTTTACTCGACATTGAGAAACGGCCTCTGTTCCCTCAAAAACCTCAACTGCTCAACCTTAGTTGTATGCCGTTGTAATTGTAGTTTTGGATTATTGTAAACCAGAGGAAATAAAATGCACAAAGGACCTTCTTGTTTGGACTATGGATAATTTCCATCCCTGAGATTTAATTTTTTGTCCATTCTTTTTTATATATTCCTATAAGATTTAGCCTCTAGAGTCTTTTTTTATGAGGTTTTCCAAATGTTGTGTCCATCTTTATTTTCTGCTCTAAGTTGAATCCAAATCCGCTCTAATCAGGGCAGTATGGAGGGTTAGAAATAGAAGTAGGCTTAGAGATCTTAAGACACTTTTTTGTTTGTTTAGGGAGGTTTAAAACAGTGAACTAAGCCTCACACAACTTTGATTTAGAATCAAACTGTAAGGAGAACAGATGCACCTAAAGAAGGAAGAAAGTAAGAACAGATGAAGCAGACGGGCTGGTTCAGAGGGTAAAACCCTGAGAAAGCATAATGTGATCTGAAAAGCAACCGTGATGAACTGTCATCTATTTATACTGGGTGACTAATGACTCATGGGTTGCAGCAGGTCTGTCAGGTAATCACAGGAAAGTGAACAGAGGGTGACTAGTGAGGCAGGACAGGATCTGAGATAATAAGACGGCTACAAACTGATGAAAGATAATGAAGGATGCTTCATCTGAGAGAAAGATCTGGATATGTAAAGGCAAGGGATCTCAGAGTCAAGAAGTGTTGACACATTCAAGCCTCCCTCTCTCGATAATTGTTGACTGTGAGCTTCTGTGAAAGCTGCTACTGTAGGTCTCATTATAAAATCTCAGTTATTAATCTTGATCAAAACTATGACGTGTTGGGTGCTTGAAATTGATGTGGAAGAAGGTGTGGGATGAGCTTGATCAATAAAAACGATTGGTCTCATTTTGAACCTCTGCAAATTAATCCCTTACCCATTTATACAGTGCTTAAATGTTAAAGTTGATGGACGATGTTTACCTGATGTCAAAAGATGTTAAAGTAGACGGTAATAAAAAATGCCCATAGTTTCCATCATTAAATAGCTTTTTTTACTTTCCTTATGTTGCATTTTTTTTTTTTAATGCACTACTTCCACAACAGTTCTTTATTATTCAATTATTTATTCTTTATATGTATATTTATATGTGTGTAGCATAATGAACTAAACTACAGCTGCATTTAGTCGTGCAAGCTTGTGTTGCATAATGGCAAAAATAATCCTTCATTACTTGTGAAACAGAAAGTTAAAACTCCCCATTTTTCGTTATCTTCTCTACCATCAGCTGTAGGACTGTGAGGAAAGTTGGAAGGACGTACGAGTGTGATTCTGCTTTGTTGGTTAAAAAGGAGGATTTATTTTCAAGTCTAGATTATTTCCATTAAGAAAAAAGGACAGAGTGACCAGGAATACCTTTTTTCTGAGTTCAAATCGAAACACGTTCATGTAATGTAGAAATAATGCAATGAGGCATAACAAATGTTTATAATTGTATTTGCATGTAACTAACATTTATTTTGTCCTTTGTTTTTAAAGGTTTTCAACCTGAACCCAAAGTGTCTTATAAAAAACTTGTGAACAGAAAATCAAGGTTCAAGGTTCAAGGCTTTTATTGGTCATACGAACATAGCTACAGTACAGTGTAGTTATGACGATGAAAATCTGAGGTCACAGGTTCCTCCAACAGTGCAACACAATAAAACAAAAAAACAGAAAAAAATAGTGCAAGTAGATAATAAATACAAAAAGAAAAATAGTAAAAAAAGTGAAATTGTTAAATAGTGCAATAAGAGTCTATATACAAGTGATTGAATATGATATATTAGATAAATAGTTTCTAAGTAGCAGCCAGATTAATGTTATGGATGTTGTTTCAAAGTTCAGGTGTTTAGCAGTCTTCTGGCCTGTGGGATGAAACTGTCCCTGAGTCTGGTGGTTTGAGTCCGGATGCTGCGGTACCGCCTGCCAGACGGCAGCAGACAGAACAGTTTGTGGCTGGGGTGACGGGGGTCTTTTATAATCCTGAGAGCTTTCTGCCTGACCCGCTGGTAGTAGAGGTCCTCCATGGATGGCAGCTCCGTCCTGGTGATGTTCTGTGCAGTTTTCACCACCCTCTGTAAAGCCTTACGATTGAGGGCGGTGCAGAAGCTGCCGTACCAGGCCGTGATGCAGACAGTCAGGATGCTCTCTATGGTGCACCTGTATAATATAGACAATAAATTATTTGAGTTGTCCATGCGTCCTCTGTTGCCCTCAAGCCTATGACATTCGGGCAAACACTGCATACAGTATAGGCCAAAAACCCAGAAGAACTTGACAGTTATCCTGCATTAAAACACCACACTGTTACTGAGCATCTCTTCTGAGCATCAGGAGACCACTGTCTGGCTAGTTTACTACCAGATAGCAAGCATATATGAACAGTTTTGGACCTGCTCTTCCTCTTATCTGCTCTCTAATCCCCAGCACCATGTTAGCAGCCGTCCAGCTGTAGGTGGAGCGGTGGCTGTCGACCAGATCAGACAAACAGGATCTCCCTCTGCCCTGGGCCACATGTAATTACTCCCACAACAAAAAGCTCAAGTGAGCAGAGGAGTGGAGGCTGCCAGGCCCGTTGGAAAAATGGCAAATTCTCTTTCTTCTTATCCAACTCTCTCAGTTGTAGAGTTTTGTCTTTTCCCCACGCTGTCTCTTCAACTTGATCTCCCTTTTTTCTCTCCCGTATACACACACATAAATAATGAAGCATAACAACACAAGCTCACACAGCGTCACATGACTCATTTGGTACACAAGTCTGCACACACACATGCAAAACACAGACACAACACGCCGATTGCCACACAACAACAACAACAACAACAACATCAACAGCGCTGTTGGGAGTCCCGGAGGTTTCCTGGAGCACTATGGTTCATAAAAAGAGTCTTATGCAATCTGAGAGACTGGGAAAGCAGCGCTACGCTAACAATCCCACCCAGGGCTGAGACTGGAAGTTTATATGGATTCATATAAATTCAAGTGACTCACTACTGGAGTTTCTTTGTAATAATGATATTTTCTAATTTATAGGTCTATAATCTAAGACTTTTATGAGAATATCCCAATCTCCCAAGCTTCCCTTTAGCATTTGTAGCTAGTTAAAAGTGCAATGTGTAAGATACTGCCAGAATTTTAACTTCAAACATAAACAAAATTGAACAATTATTATCAAAAGGATGTGAAGAGGCTCCATTGTTGATGTGATGTCAAAGATGTCTCTCTATTTTATTACAGAGTTATATCTCTTAAAAATGTGCATGCTAACCGACTAGCACATGCTGACGTTTTTTGTAAAACCACTTGTTTCTCGAGAGGATAGGTGTGCGTTCGATTCGAAGGCTTCCTGCCTTTTTTTATTATATCTTTGCTGTACATTTTGATTGTGTGAGTAGAGGTAAAATGCTACCAAAGATTCATTTAATAGAGCAGCAGTTAATGTTGCAGGAGTTGCCAGATTTGGATAAAAAGCTTCATTCCTAAACCAAAACTCAATGATACAAATAGAAGTTTCTAACAAGCACTCAGGGATTTATGCATTAGAAGTGGTGCTAGATGTACTGTCGCCTGACTGTGTGAACATGCCACCTGTTTTGCAAAAAACATTCACAAGCTTGTTAAAAATTGCCAATTTTTAGCTGTGATAACGCCGTATCAAAATAATAATGTGCAGATAACCTGTGAAAACAAACATAACTGACCTGAGAAATTGCACTTCTCTGAAATAGAAACAGCTGGCAGTGTAACTGAGAAATGAAGGTAATTAGCACAAACAACAGAATGCTGGGGTCAAAGACACACCTTGTTTGTGCACGTGAACAAACAATACATTCTCACCTTAAAAGCACATGCACAGACGCACTGAGACGCACCTTCTTCTTCTAATGAAGCTCCGACACTTGCAGCACGTGAGGGAAGCCTCGTGCAGGCGAGGAGGGAATCTACAGGACGAAGAGTGTGAAATTTAACAGCTTAGCATGTCGTCTCTCACCGCAATAAATCACGAGGATTCGCCTGTGACTCAGAAGTTAGGAAACTTCCAAAAGGAAAATCACTTTCTTGCAAGAAGAAGTAAGAAGCTGTGCATAATAACACACTTAACATTCAGTGACAGGACAAAGATGTGGGGGGGAAGTGTGAAAAAGACGAGATGTTCTTAACTTGAAATCCTGAAGTTCTTTTGTCAGCTTTAAAGGTCCCATGTCATGGCCATTTCTACTGATCATAATTCCATTGTTGAGGTCTACTAGAATAGATTTATATTGTGCAATTTTCCAAACTCACATTGGTTTCTCATACAGCATCTCTGTATAGTATGTGTATTCACTCTCTGTCCTAAACGGCTTGTTGGAGCTCCTGCCCCCCCCCCTCCCTGTGAGCCCAGTGGCCGTCTGCGAGACAGCGAGACACAGCGAAACTCAGCCTGGGCACACACACACACCCGCAGCCTGGCTGGGAGTTTGTGTGTGTGCTCAGGCTGAGTTCCGCGGTGTCTCGCTGTCTCTCCGACCCCACACCAGTGAGCCAGCTCACAGTGTCCCGCTCCTCACAGCAGCGAGCCTCGCAACGTCCCGCTGAGTGTGTGTGTGTGTGAGGAAGTCCGCGGATTGGTCCAAACGTAACGGCTCCACGGACGTAACGTAACGGCTGCGCAGATTGGTCAATTTGGACCAATCTGCGGAGCCGTACTATACCCGAAATACGTCACTATACCCAAGAAGTAAACAATGGAAAAAGAGAAATCTCCAACGAGGCGTTCTGGGGCAGCATAGACTAATCCATTATATTCGCAATTATTTCTACCATTAATCTGATTGTTTTGAAATGTATGTCGTTTTTCATTTGTGCACACCGAGATTGATTTTGCTTAAACTGACTGAAACTTTAAAATAATTGCTAACAGAGAGCAAAGTCCAGATGAAGAGGCAGCTGTCGATATTAAAGCAAGATTTTAAATAAATTATGATAATGTAATGCAAGTTCTAACTTTATTTTTTGTTATTTTCTTTTAGCCGTCTCTTATATCTTCAATTTGTTTCATCTTTGGCAAGCTTCTCCATTTCATTTCTTATTGCATTTTGGTATGCTGTGTGCATACCAACAATTGATCGAGTCCTTTATAAGAAACTATACTTCCAAAACTGTCCAGAACATCGACTCAATATTTTAGTATTGTCTTCTTTTTCTGTCCTTTTTGTATCTGAAATGTGGGCAGTTCAGATGTGATCAACCAGCCCGTTGGAACCTGGGGCATAGCTTTCCACTCTTCATAGCAAAAGGGGCAAATAAAGCCAGCGTGCTCAAAACAATGAACTTAAAGCCGACACAGATGAATTGAATGCAGCTGTTGATTGGTGTTGTTTGCTAGACACGTTTTAAATCAGTAACACTTCCCACTTTGAGAAACAAGCCAGCAGTCTGTGGCTACAAAAAATAACCATTTCAATATTATGCATCATTCTCCAAATACATTTAAAAAAGAATGACATTAAGAGGCTTTTTAGGGACATTCAGGCGTGGAGGTTTGACGCCTTAGCTGTCTTCTGAACACTTCTAACACCAGTCCTTTGTCCTTTTCTCACCCGTGATACATTTAGGGGGTTTGGTTTATTCAGGATTTAAAAGTGTTGCTGTCATTTTGGGCTCCAGACCTACAAAAGCTGCCTTGTTCAGCCTTGAAGAGCGACCTGGGGAGGGAGAACCTTGGCAAGGACTTCACCAAAAGCCTTCAAACATGTCATTTTCTTCACCGCTGAAGGCCGTCTTTTCATGTTGAGCGCTGCGCATGAAACATTCATGAATAGCACCTGTTTGGCAGTCAAATGTATTCCTTTCTGACAACAATTGTGTGTGTGCATGTCTGCTTGTGACAAGAACACACAAGATTGGATCATCCTTCATGTTCCCCATCATCTCTCATCCTCTTTGTGCTCCCGCTCTCTCTTTCGTCACATGAAGGACCCCCTTCGTCTCCGCGGAGTACAAATGAGACTGACCTTCGATCGGCGAACATGAGACGGATCCACTGTGGCGTGTTCGGCTTTGAATCCTTTCTCCTCCGCACGCTCCATTTCCGTTTCTGAAGAAGCTTCTCTCCACCTTTTGTCTCAATCTCGTGATCTCAATTTTCTCCCTTTATTTCTTGTGTCCTCTTTGTCTCAATCGTTCTGTAACTGCCTCTCGTTGCCTTATCACTTCCCCTCTCTTCCTGTACTCCACATTTGCCATTTTTCTACCCCCCCCCCCCCCCCCCATCTGCTACGACTGTCTTTGTCTTTCCAATATCTTTTTGTCCTCTTTTGCTTTGTGTGTGTGTGTGCTCCTATAGCGTCTCAGTGGTAATGACAGGGGTCACTGTCTGAGGTCAGCCATTTCTGCCTCAAAGCTAAGTACTAACCATGGTCCAGAAAATGGACCAGGTGAGACAGGAAGACCAAGATAAAGACAGGAGGCGGTACAAAGGCCGCTCTGGCTCTCCTTATGGCGACAGTATTTCAGCTAATCCTTCTTCTTCTGTATCAAAGATAGTCTTCTTCTTCTTTCCTGCACTACTGAACACATCCTTCTCTTCTATTAAGGGTCATCAGTTCTGGCGGTAAAACTCCACTTCCCGTGATTAAGTGTCCAATTACAGTCCCTTTCTCTTCCCACGCCTCCTCTTACTCATTGCATGAAAGGCGTCTTCGCTTTTTACGCTGTGTGGACGAGTCTCAGCCTCCGTTATTGATAGAGCCCAATGGGAGGGAAAACCTGTGTACTTCCTAAAAGTGTCCAAAGTGTCCAAAGTGTCCTCATACCTTCAATATACAGAATATGACCCACCCAACAGCGATGATGAATGTTCTTTTAGTGATACAAATGCACGTTGTTAAAAGAAACGACTTGGTTATATTTGGGAAAAAACGTAATGGTTTGGGTTCAAATTAGTAAGTTTGCTGCATACTAACAAATGTGACGTAGTTATGTTCGTAACTTTAAATAACTTGACAGGTTGACTTTTTCTTCACACAAGATACTAACTCCAGCCTATTGGGTGAAAATCATATATTTTCTTGCACATCCAACTTTATTCTAAACGTCCTTACCTCTTCTATTGTACCCGTCATAATAACTATGGCCACTAGAGGTCACAACCTAATATTAAACGTAAGTATGGGTCGCATTAAGCTGCGTACATCAATTTCTTTAAAGTGAGGACCTTTGGAAATAAAAGTATTGATTTACCTGAAGGAGCATCAGATGGTTTATTGGTCAGTCCTGTCAATTAACGTTATAAGGGACTCAGATCATAGACTGTATATATAAATGGATCCGTGTCCGTGACACTCAACTCATAGGTTTCTGCAGAGTTGCTGAGAAGCCCTTAGTAGGCGGAGTCGGCCGCTGAAGAAGTGTCCCAGAAGCATCCCAAAAGCGCCTCTGCGCTGGGCTCCGCTAAAAATAGGCGGCTGGTCTATTTTCGACGTGACGCGAGGCGTTGCATAGCGCCGGGCAGGAAGTGGAACGTTCAGAGCATCCAGTCAATCCCCAAAATAATCACATTTTGCAGACCCTATACCTCCGTAGTCTTTCAAGTAGGAGAATAAATGCCAGCGTTCTCCTCCGGTTTACAGGCACTGTGTAAATTATATATAGAATAATTATGATGATGAATGCATTTTTTTACCACTAAAATACAGCAACAAATCTTTGATTCATGTCGTTTATAACTGGACTATTACAATTATTATTAACTTTGTCTGTACAAAGTAGCCTGTCCAGGAAATATGACCAAATCAACTAAAACAGCAAGCCGGCACGCAAGACGCTCCGCTTCTCAAACGCGCCCGGTTGGGTATGACGCTGGAGGAGGTCGGACCAAAACCGCGGCGCAGACCTACCGGCCAATAGATGAACTGCAGTTTGTGGCACTTCCTTATGGGCTTCCCGGCTCTGCCCCAGAATTTGCCGCTTGACTCAGATATGAATTTGTTAAGTTTTAAACCTCTACCTAATATTGAGTGCCTATCTTCACATTTGACTGTATCAAATTCTAGTTTTCAAACCTTTAGTATTTCCGTTGTTATGCCTATGTGTTGCACACTCTCAAATAACAGTTATTCTCCATTGTTTTCATGCTGTGTTAGGTACAAAAGACTACTTTCGGGAAAAGGTTAAACTCAGAAAGTAAAAGTCTGAAAATCGGCAAAGGACAGTTTCAAAAGGTGTTGCGTTCTCATACCTTTAGATATCACACTTTAGAGTCTAGACAGAACAAGACTCCTCACTTGAAAAGAGCAAAAGACAAGAAACTACTTTTTTATTTTCTTGTCAGCTTTAATTCAAAGGAATTTCATTAGGATCACTGTAGATGTTTTATCTTGTTCTGTATTTATTTTAATATTGTTGTTATGTTTTCTTTAAAGCACTTTGGGCTGCTTTGTGCATGGAAGGTGCTATACAATTAAAGTTCATTATTATTGTTATTACTTTCTACTTCTGCACTGCAGATCAAATCAATCAAGTTCAAACCTGAGGGGTTATGAAGAAATAAACTAAATATTTAAGTAGCAACATAACAACTGTGGTAATATTCCTTCTGGTCAGACACCTTAATGTTTTGCAGAACATAATTATGCCACGGATCCGAAACCTTAGACACTCAAGAAATAACCAAATATATGACAAATAGAAGCACAAACACACTGCTGATTGAAGGAATTATTATATTGTTGTTCAACAGTATAAGAGCAAGAACACTTGCGTCAAGTCCGCCAACAGTATATTTGTCTGTCTAAAGAATAACAGAATCTCACAGGTTTTATACACTTCATTTTAGTTTACACTTTGGACCTTTTACAATCACATGTTACAAGACCCTATGCTAAGTAACATGCTGCAGACAGACATGTGCACATTCATGGTGCAAAGGTCTCTTAAAGTGGACCTATCATGCTATATTTGAACAATATAGTGTAGGACCATACCTATATAAGGCATATTTATACTTTTTTTTTTGCAAAATACCAAACAGATCATGCATTTTAGCCATGCCTCATTTTGCTCAATTTGACATTTTTTAGCAAGGGCAGATTCTGTGAGAACAGCACCACCTACAGGCCTGGCATATGTACTACAGCGTCTCCAGCGCTTTCGAACGGCAATGGCCGTGGCTGTCTCCTCCTGATTGGTGGAGTTGGCCCAATAGCCGTAGCGCCACCGTCCTGACGTCAGGACAGTGTTCAAATCTGGATCAGTTTTTATCAGATCCGTTGCAGCCCCTTTTTTAGAGATTTGGGTATGGAGGAAAATAGAGAGGGTTGTGTTTTCTGACACTTGGTGAGTTCCCTGGAACACCGGGGACACATATTCATGTATAAAAGACGTACAAAAGTGCATTTTGCATGATAGGTCCCCTTTAAGATAAACAAAAAGATGAAACTCAAGAGCATGGCTTACAACACATGATCATATAATATAGATTATTCCAACACATATTATTCTGTTGTTGAGCCACTCTTTGGAGACGTCTCCTATCTCAAAGTGAGATGCCCGGCTTAAAACGTTTTCCTCTGGTGTTCAGCTGGAGACTCAGGATAGATTTCTGGTTTGCAGAAAGGAGTTAGAGTTTCCGCCGCGGGGCGAGTTAGAAAGTAAAAATAAATGCAGACAGTTGTTGAGATGCGTCAGCTAGAGCTGCAGAGCGGTAATGTAAAGGTATATTCCTCTGCATCCACATCCATTCTGCTGTTCAGGAGATCTGAGTAAACACATTTCCTTGGTCCCAGTTTACCCACAGTCTGAGGTTGAATCTTACTTTGGGCTCATGGCTGCTGCTCTGTGATGGAAAAAGGATGTGTAGGCGATGGCTTTGCAGAGATAGCTGTCTCCTCAGGCTCAGGAGGCTTCTTGTCTCTCTATAGAGCTTTTTGAACGGCTCCAGTACAGGAAGTGAATTATCCCATTAACTCCATTGACGTCTATAGGCATGGAACCAAAACAAACAACTACAACATGAACAGTGATGTTAAATAAATTATTCGGAGCAAAAAAACATTTGGGACTCGTATGGCACTACTTCTATTCTATTTTATTGTATTTACTTGCACTATTTTATCTGTTGTATTGTGTTGCACTGTTGGAGGAGCCTGGGACCTAAGATGTGCATTGATATATCTACACTGTAGCTACAGTATGCACGCATGACAATAAAAGCCTTGAATCTTGCTGCACATCCCATGAACCATTATGAATGGAAACTCAAGGAATCTGCAAAAAGGTTTTGCAAGATTTTGATGTCCTGCAAAGTGAAGAAAGATTCAGCAACTGCATGGCTTAGTTTGTGCCTCAAATGGTTTAAGAAGCGCATTTTGGTGAACTACTTTTGTAATATAAGAGAATATGAATAAGCGGGCAGTCATGTTTGTTTCGTTTGGGAGCAAACCCATAAAGCAAACACTGTGGATCTTCTCACTTCTGTGATTAACAGATTCTAGGATTGTTGCCAGTGTACGTACAAAAGAGTTGATATCATACAGTTCTACAGGATGATATATAGCAACGTTTCACAACCTCATAGCTCGTTGTAACTCTACCTTAGACAGTTATGACCACACGTCTCATAATACAGATATTCTATTCACAATATGAATCTGATCTTCACTTCTGAAACCTCAACGATGAGCACTATTCAAGACAGTCTATTAAAAAGCTTTTTTATGCAAGTGTATCAGCGTGAACCAGAAGCTTGAAGACAGCGTTTTCAAGGCCCACAGATCCTTGAACATTAAACTGTAATGTGTCAAACCTTTACATGATTTCAGTTCAACACATTAAAGCCAGTATCAAGTGGTTTTCATGCAGAGAACAAAACAGACAGGGTTAGAGTCAAGGGTCTCAATCTCCCTCTTTGCACCACTCAAGACTGTTGTGATATAACACCGTGTATATGTCATTGCTACTTGACTATTTTATATCTTGATTTACTTTAAAAAGGCTATACGTTTTTCCTTTACCTTCTCTTAGTCTGCTCTGATTGGTTAGCTCTGTTGTGATTGGTCAACCAGCTTAGAGATGTCCCACCCCTTAGCCTTATCAGGTTCAATGACATGGAGCGCTAGCAAATAGTAGCGCGAGTGTTACATAGTGATGTCACTTCGTTAAGGGAGTCCAATGGAGGCGTTTCTGTCACAAACGAGCTGAGGACCAAAATGCAACACACGGGGAACCAGGGATAGTCGGTAACCAGCTTTATTAAAGGCAATAAGCTGGTAGGAGACGAAACGGCAGATAGTAGGCAAAGGGCTGGTCGGGGACAGGCGAGGGTTCCAGGAGAAGGCAAGACGGGAGTCGCAGGTACAGACCGGGTCAGGGAGCAGGCGAGGCAGAATAGTCCGGGTACAGGCAGGGTCAGGAAACAGGCGAGGCAGGCTGGTCAGGGACAGGCAGGGTCGGAACCGGGAGAGCAATCTGGAAGGTAATGCGGGAAAGACTGGCATGCTGCAAAGTACGATCTGGCACTGAGGTGAAAGTGAAGTGGGCCTATATACTACTGGAGCTGATGGGTGTAACAGAGTGAGAGAGAGAGACAGGGTGTGGCTACCAGGTGACTAAGGAATGTTAATGCAGAAAATAGGTGAGTGAGAAAGCAGACTGTGACAGTTTCAGGCAAATACATAGACCATTTACATGCACCAAAACCTATAACACACTACAAGAAAAGAAAAAACCTCTTCATTTATTTAGCCTTCTCTGCATCAGAGTTATAAAGAGGGTTTAGTTATTGTTACTCTGCGCACACACACACTTTTTGAAATTCCTGCCAGGTTGCAGTGAAGGTTGTGTCCTTGAACAGATGTAAGCATTGTTTTATCCAAAGCCGACATTGTATGTCTCGTCGATGTGAATGTAAGCGTGTGCCCGTCTGTGGAGGTCTGCAGAGGGAGCACCCCCTGCTGGGTGACCCCTGACCTCCACACAATGCATGCTGGGATTGGCTGTCGATCCTGTAACCCTGGAAAAGGATTAAACAGGTGGAGAAAATCCTGAATGAAGGTTTTATTTCAGAGCTTCAGGATCATCTGCAGGCCTGAGATCTCTGAGGATGTGATTGGACTGGAATCGACTCCTTTGTTTACTTATAACAAAGAGACATTACTACAGTATGTAACACTTGCGCTTCTATTGTCTAAAACAGCGGTTCCCAACCTTTTTTCCAACTCAGGGCCCACTTAAGAATCGAAAACATTTTCGCGGCCCACATTCAACCATAACCAATACGGAGGCTAAATAAAGTTCTGATTGGTCGATTCAGAACATGTGACACGTTGTTAATCCAGTACTACAGACCGCTGTCAAGGACTGTAATCACCGTTGCTAAGGAGGATCGAGAAAGAGAAAGGAGAAGAGGTTCAAATTAAAAATCTTAATAATGAAATGTTTCCACACAAATCATAATGTTTTGCTAATTATTTGGCGGCCCATTTGCAATGCCCACAGGTTGGGAACTGCTGGTCTAGCGTTCCAACACATTGTACGTGATAGGCTAAGAGGCGGGGCATCTCTAAGTGGTTGACCAATCACAACAGAGCCGGCCAGCGAACCAATCAGAGCAGACTGGGCTCTGGTTTCAGACAGAGGGTGAAAAGAGGTGCTGCAGCACAGGCAGTATGAGAAAAATAAAGAGCTTTTTGAACATTAAAGCATGGAGACATGTCACAGTGGAGACACTACATGTAATATGAACCTGAAACTGAGCATTATACGTCCTTTTTAAATTGTATATCTACTTCTCAAAGTCCTTGAAAAGTCCCCGCTATCGTTGGCAGTTCTGTCATCTGCATCTCACCTCGCTCTCCCTCCCCTGCTGCGGTCTAAACGGCGCTCCGAGGCGTTCACTTCAAGCTTCTCGGTTGATCAAAAGAGTGCCGCGGGCGATAGTGAGAGCCTGTGATAGCTGCGAGGGGCAGGCAGAGCACACTTCAGACTGAGATTGCATTGTGAAGGGGAGGCAGCCTGCAGGTAAAAGAAACAAAGCCAAATGAGAGGAGAGGAAGAAAAACAGATCCTGCTGAGATCCAAGAAAATGTTTGATTCTACAGCAAGGAGAGGGTGGAGCTTTCATGATTGGAAAGCTACAGTTCATCATTCTGTAAACGTAACATTATCTTGAAACTAACATACTAACTCACATGCTGCTCTTATCTAGGTCCCAGCATGGTGATAATCAGCATATCTGTATCTAATGAAGTTGGATGTTACACATGATTTAATGCTGAAGAAGTTTCTAAACAGCTTAAGGATAAACCAGTTTATTTCCCATGTTTCCACAACTGATAGCATATACTAATTAACATAATCCATTTGGGCCTTAGTGTGTATTTCAATCAGATTAGATACAACATTCTGTTCAGAGACTCAGATAATCCATCTTCATGTTCCATGTAAGTACAGGTCATGTGAACTTTGTTTAAGAGCTCAATACTGAATACATTAGCAAGCCACATGAATGTCTGGGAGAGACTACAGAGCCAAGGTAAAAATGTTAGCATTTTTAGCTACCTAGCGTCACCTGTTTTGATATCCGTTTTTGCTTATAACATCGCAAATACGTATAACTCAGTGATAATGTGGGTGTCCATCGATTCTGTGTCACCTCACGATGTGAAACGATGTCATGGATGTAGAGAAGAGATAAATAATAAGGTTTTGTGAGTGATCTTCGGTGCAGTAAGGTGTTAGCATTTTTCGCTCGTTGCTAATTCAGAGGCTCAGTGTTAGCATTGTGGGTTTTCTTTTGAAAAAAAAAAAAAAAATTATCAGTTAGATGAGTTTCTTCCCGTTACATGGATATAAAACATTCATAGTTTATTAAATGAACATGCCCTCCGACACTGTTTCCTGCAAGATGTTGCGGCAGTGCCCCGGTACCGGGGTCTCTCGGGCTTAACAGGCTAAAGAACAAGTTAAACAAGAAAGTAGAAAGAAAGTGAGGTCATAGAAAACTATTTCTGCTAAAAAAGTGAGCAATGATTGAGAGTCAGAGCTAAACATTTCAGATGTGTGTATCTCACACTGCACTGTAACTTTTAATCATGTACCTTTGTTATTCATGTTTTATTATCTTTGCTTTGAAATGAGTGTTTTTAACCCTCCTGTTGTGTTCGGGTCAAATCTGACCGATTCACTACTTTCATCAATCATAACTTTTTTGTTTTACATTTGATTGCATTAAGGCTTTATGATATCCTTCACAGTAGACATTTGAACATATACAATTGCTGATCACCACTTTCATTGAGTTTTGGATGATTTAGTCAACTTTGTAACATCCATGGTGTACACACACACACACACGCACACGTACACGCACACGCACACACACACACACACACACACACACACACACACACACACACACACACACACACACACACACACACACACACACACACACAACTATTTGAAACATTTCCCGCTCTTATGTGCCCCTCCCCCCACATGAATCACACCTGGCACACTCGATACATGTTCAGTGTCCATTCTTTGTATATATACTGCAGTTTTTCATGTATACCAGTAGTCTGATACAATATGTACAGTTTGAAAGGGTGTTAAATGACATTTGGTGATGATTAATGTTTTTTGTGTTAATGTAATAGCAGTTAAAACAGGACCGCGAACACCAAAGTAAGGGGGAAAACGAAGACAATAGGAGGGTTGAATGCCATTGTATAATATGTTTCTTAATATCTTTCATTTTTGTAAAGCACTTTGATTTGCCCTGTGTTGAAAGGTGCTATATAATAACACTTGACTTGCCTTACTTTAAAAAAGAAAGTGAAAAAAAGGGAAACAATACATTTTCCATCGTGGCATTTTAGGATTCAGCAGCAGAGTCTCCTCTCTCTTCTGAACAGGTATAATAAACAGAGGCAGCTGGTGACGGGTGAGTAAATACAGGCTGAGTCTCCTGAGAGGAGAGAGGAGAGAGGAGAGAGGAGTGGTGATTGGAGGAGGGAGGGGAGATAATTGGGAGATGAAGAGAGGATAGAAAAGATCAGAGTGAAGGCGGGGAGAGCGAGATGAAAGAGGAACCTGAAGAGCAGAGGACAATTGAAGGAAAAGGGCAGGAAGTGATGAAAAGACAGGAAGGGAGGAGATGTTTTTGTAGGTTTGATTTTTCATAAAACCAAAGCCATTTTTCCAAGGAATTCAAATAATACTCACATTTTTGTCACTATTCATTTTTCATTGAATAATGAAGTCAATCTTTTTTAAATAAAGAGAATAGATTTTGTCTACTTATATTATCCATACATGTGTTTTGTTATAAAATAATAATCTCCTTTTTTATATACAGTCTAAATAAAACAAAAAGGAACCTTTTACTATGCCTCAAATCCAAAAGCACTTTTATTTAAACAATACAAAAAAACTAATACATTAATTTAAAAACAATTATTCAAGAGGATAAATTAGCCATGCTGTAAAAGTGCAATCTCTGAAACCCATTTGTCTGGCGCCGATGATACAATTATATTAAAGGTCCCATGTCATGGCCATTTCTAGTGATCACAATTCCATTGTTGAGGTCTACTAAAATACATTTATATTGTGCAATTTTCCAAACTCACATTGGTTTCTCATACAGCATCTCTGTAAAGTATGTGTATTCACTCTCTGTCCTAAACGGCTTGTTGGAGTTACAAGGGTAACATTATGCAGGCTCTATTCATACCTTTATTCTGAAGGTAATTCAGTGCTCAGCTTGTTGCTGTAGGACAATGGCATGTTTTTCAAAATGCCTGCCACACCAGTAAATGTGAAACAGAGATGAGAAAAGCCAGGGATGTGTAGTAGAGAGTAAAGAGGAGAAAGCACGAGACAGATGGAGAAGGTGTTGTGAGTTTAAAGAACAGACGAGTGTTTCACCCTCTGCAGGGAATACAGTCAACTTATAATTCAACGCCTGGCAGCTGGAGAGCCGGAGCTCAGAGCAAAAAAGTTGCTTATATGATTGTTTTCTGAGAAATAATTCAAAACCTGAGGTAAAAAAATTGAAAAAATATAAAACAGTGGTGTGGAAAAACAGTACAGGCTGCTGGAGGCTGACTCATTCAAGCAAAGCATGTCACAGGTGCTGCAGGGATACAGGTTGCAGCACATACTCTGGTTTTCACATTATATAAAGTGTGTTTCAGATGCTCTACGGCGCTATTACAGTCAACAATACTGTCGTCGAAAAGTGACACAAACCATGGCAATGCATCACTATTTATTGACATTTTATCGCAAATGGTTAGACAACCCAGTCTCCTTAAAAACCACTTTGCCGTAAAACAAAAAGGTGCACATCATTTCATTTAAAAAAGGAACAACTTGTTTAAGGTATCTAATCAAATCAAAACGGTGAGGTTAAGTAAATGATAATCCATTGAAAGCAGCTCTGAAAGTGGAAGAATGAAACTAGGAACATTACCCATTGTAAAGGAGATGGTGAGTAAAATGTTATCATGAGAAAACAGTCATGATGGACGAAAAAAACAACAACAACCCCCATGAAGTTTCCATTCAAACGTGTAAATATACGTTTCTGTAACCCCTCTTAGTTTATGCCCCACATACTGCATTCAATTACATTTTAATTAGCTGATGGTTTAATCTAAAGGGACTTACAATATGTCCATCAAACCATAAAGATACAACCTCAGAACAACAAGGAACGTGCAGATATATTCGCTTCAAATAAGCCAAACCATTGTAAGAGACGGCGCATTAGTTTCAAATTGGCTAAACTCTTTAAATGCCAATTGAATGGCCAAGTTAAAAGCAAACCAGTGCATTTACAGTTTGAAATGGAAGGTAAGTATACTTTCTGTTGTCCAATGGGGCGCTCATTCAACTATCTAGCAGACAGGATTGCCTACAGGTGTGTTTTTATTGAGGAGTACCTGGGTTCCTCTTGCCCCAAACTCCCAACTCTTTATAAAGATTGCAGACCGAACTACTTTTCATTACGAAACTGCAGTATTGAAAATGATCCTCTGTGCCCGAGCAATAAGAAGCAGCAGCGGATAACGTTTCTGTATTTCCTGACACAAGCATTTCAGATAAACACAGCTCAGCAGAGTCCACGCTCTCTGAGGAACATCTGCTTTTTGCCCTGCTTGTCAGCGTAAATATGAAATGCTAATCTCGTGTTCTATTAGGAGGCTCCTTCCTGAAGGGCCGGTTGTCTATAAGGCATGTTCCTTATCATTATAATGAACATGCGTCTTGTTGCCATTGTGCGTTTCGGAGATAGGAGCGCTGCTTATACAGTGACCTTGTTTAAACACGGGTCCCTTTCTCCTTGATGTTCCTCACATGCAGGTAAGAGCTGGGTAATTGCATACGGGGCTGTAAAATGAGTAGAGGGACCTCCATATCTTCAAGGAGACGCAGGAGGGATTGACAAAGTAAGACATGGATGAGGAAGAAATTAATTCATACTTTGACTGCTGGACGTTGTCACAAGGACAGAGGTTCAAGAACGACTCCATCTGACTGAGGAACTCTTAGATTAGTTCTTCTATTTATCCTTACCCCGTTAAAAAACACAAAATGAACAATGGTGCAACATCCCATTAAATAATCAAATGTTATTAAAGGCCTAAACTTCCTTATCAAAATCATACCCATTGCTTTTGTCTCTCCAATATATGTCTCAGAAGAAATGTCTGTGAAACCAATGGACTACAGAGTTTCCTTTACTTGTAAAATATGTAATACACAGCTTTTAGTCTTGAGTTTGCCAGCAGGTGTCTACTACACACATGACAAGTAGATGTTAAAATATTCACACGCATACAAACAGAATGAAGACGTATAGAAAACATGTGCTATTGGGTATTTCAATCAGGAGAGACTTCATTTTGTTTAAAGAACATTTATTGACACATGCCATACTGTAAGTTGTAAATGTTAAGTCTTTGGCGATTAGACCCCGATCCTGAAATCGTATATCTAAAGGGGGAAATGCAGCCGTGAGCATATAGGGAACCCCCCCGGGGTCTAGCCACTGGTGATGATGCTGAAGATCTGGATTTGATGAGGAGATGGGATGAAGAGGGGATGTGATGAGGTCTTTGGATTAGCTCTCCTGGCACTGGATGTGATGAAAGGAGGTGGATGGGGAGGAGGTGGATGGGGAGGAGGCGGGCGGCAGCATGACAACCTGAAATCACAGCTGACTGCAGGAGAGAGGAGAACCATTTTAAAGTTTGGCTGCAGCACGCTGATTGGCTGCTGCTGGAGAATGAGGTAAATGTAATGGGTTAACAGAAAGCCCGTGATGAGCTGATTATATGCAGCTGTGGAGTGAATGTATGTATACCCAGTCTTCCTGAAAGAACTTGCGCTGAGCTTCATGTAGTATATGGAAAGCTGTAAACATAAGCAGAATATACCCTGAAAAGGCCTTCACTTTTATCATAAATGCATCAAATGTATTGTATAGCTTAATCAGGTTGTTGGTGAATGTGTAAACATTAGCATGGCCGCTAAAGCAAGAAAACCGAATCATTTCAGGACTGAACATCGGCTACAAAAGATAATTAAAAGGCAACTCAATTAAAACTATGAACATTAAAAAGGTTTGATGATGGCTTAGCGTTTAGAGTTGAATATCTAAACTAAGAGAAAATATTAGGTTGAAAGGTTGTTAATTTCAATATTGAGTACACATGGAGGGAGGCAGTTCTTAAAGGTAGGGTAGGTAAGAGTGGAGAAACCAGCTCGAGTGCGCTAGAATTTGAAAGTACGCAGCTGAAAAAAATCTGCCCCTTCCTTCAGACTTCCTTACAGAGCCCCTCCTCCAACACACACGAACGCGCACATGACCAATGAGGGCACGAGATAAGTTTGTGCACAGATGGAAGGCTGACAGGCAGGTAGGCCATCCAGTTATTTTAGCCGGGCCGGCTCAAATGATTGGTCGTACTTTTCACAGCGCCACGGCTTCCACAAATGACATTTTGTAATGTATTTATTGTCAAAGCATTTAATGTATTCATTGCTATCGGGATGTTAAGAGCATTCCATGGGATATAACAAAAAGTGTTTCTGAAGTGAATTACCTACCCCACCTTTAAGTCTTTTGCATTAATATAACAAAGTCAGGGGAGGAAATATTGATGAATCCTGGACTTGTGTGTACGCACAGCTGAAGCACAGATTTGTGTGTATGCACTGTTTGTGAAAAAGTCCCAGAGTAATTATAGCTGTTGGAGCTACAGGATTTAATTTGTGGACATAATGAAACATACAAATGATTTCCACTTAATGTGCCCGCTGCCTAAGAGCTCTGTGCGTTTCCTGTTCGACTGTTTGTACTTTCTGAGTGCATTTTATCAACAGGGACAGCTTGGACTCACCTGTAGCCACAGGACTGGTCTTTATCTTCCTTGTAACACAACGTCCTCATTTGATACAGCTGGTTATAGAGTGGTGCAGTGACGCGTCCTAAAACCCGTTGACGTGTCTGAAAAACGATGGTTGTTACCAAGTGGCTGAATAGGACTACAGAAGTTGTCGAGGACGTTGTACGATTTTAGAAGCAAAGTATTTATATTGGTAGTATGTTTCGTGCCTGCACCAAATAATAACAAATTAGAAGGAAAAAAAGATGACATAAAATACAGATTTCAGTATTCTGAGCCTCTGAGACATTTCTTTTCCTCACTGATGGCAAAAAAACTCAGACATTATACCATTTAAAATAAAAGGGTTAGGGTTAGGCTTAGGGTAAGATATTGAGTAAGAACATGTTTTTATGAACCACACAGCTTCTGGTCTTCCAAGACCCGACCGGACAAAAAGACGTGTTGCAGGCACGAAACATACTACCAATAGAAATACATTGCATTTAAAATCGTTCTGTGACACGAAGAAAATGCGAAAATCATGTTGGTGAACACGAATCAATAGATTAAATTAATTTCGTGACTATAACACGAAATGCCGTGAGACTGGGTTGTGTATTTAGGTCAAGCATCTAATAAAGTACACAGTACACTTTTGCATTTGTTCTGTTTGAACAATAGAAACATTGCAGGAGGTCTGTTGTTTCAGCGCTCGAGTATTTGGCATGCATGTATCCAGTTGTGTGTACGCATGTGTGTGTGTGTGTGTGTGTGTGTGTGTGTGTGTGTGTGTGTGTGTGTGTGTGTGTGTGTGTGTGTGTGTGTGTGTGTGTGTGTGTGTGTGTGTGTTTTTTTGTAATGTCTAACATTGCCAAGCAACCATCCACGTCCTGAACGGGCTTGCAACCAATTTTCTGGTCAATGGACAATGAGTATTTAGTTCACCCTCACCATTCTTCTCTCCACCGACCCGGTGCAGTGTGCCCAACACGGTGGAAAAAAATTGAAGTAAAAAAAAAAAGCTTTGAATAAAATCGAGGGACTAGTGAAGCAGAGAAGGTTAAATAAGCATTCGACGAGCGAAACAGATGCAACGAGGGCCACAGTTGTTCAGAAGATTGGATTCACAGTATCCATCCATCTGTTGATGTATGCAGAATATAATACGAGCGCTCTTGCATTCATCTCTCTATATCAACATGTTTCAGCACACCTACTGTTTTCATTTAAATGACAATATGCACACCTACTGTATGTAAATACACATGCATGAAAACATCAATGTACACAGAAAAACGGGCAGCAGGAGTGCGTGTTTGCAACAAGGTTTACAATGACAACACTGACACAAACACCACAAAAACTCGAAATCTTGCCAAGTATATGTGTCCAATATCTAGTCAGAATATGTATTTACACCTGATATAAGACATAATAACTTCAGAAGTAACACTGCAGTGAGATATCGGGTCTTGTTTTTAGACAATGCATCATCTTGTTAAGTCAACACATCTTATATTGAGTTGCATCTCAGATGAAACTTTTTTCCCCCCACATATCAGAAAACAGAAAACGTTTGAGCATTTGCGGCTTACAGTATATTGTAACACAACATTTCCTCATTCTGGTCAAATATGGGGCGAAGCCTGCGAGCTAGTTCAGGCAGTCAACTTGAGCACCAATGATACATTAACGTGACGCGTCTCTCTTACAACCAACCAAACACATTCTCCTAAACTTGCCGCTCTATTTAAGCTGCCAGGTCTTCCTGCCTCTGCCTCGCTAATGCTGCGGCTCGGTCACATTGCTGATGCGTTCACGTGCTGCTTGCCTGCCCCACCACCACCCCAGCTTCCACCCCAGCTTCCACCCCAGCTTCCACCTGTAGGCTCGGGGGATAGTTACAGTATCTAATCATCACTCAATGTAAATCTGTGGAGTGATGAGGCCCGAGCCTAGACGCCAAACTCAACTATATGCTGCTCTAATAAACATATTAAGAACACGTGAGTTGTCTGACTGAAATAGTTCTAATATCTGATTTACCTAAATATCCCTTCTTATTTCAAGAAATCTTACCAAGAGAATTTTCACTTGTTCCATTTGCAGATTTTGTTTTCATAATTGTTTCCACTTGTTTTTGGAGCAGCCTTTCTTCCAGTGCAGGTGGTGGTATACTTTAATGTTGAGCCCCTTGTTGCGGTGACACTGATAGATAAGGCCTGACTGCTGACTCAGGCAAGGACAGAAAAGTAAACGAGACACACTTCGGCCACATCTCGATAAGCTTAACCCACTTGTCATCGCTGCGATTACCAGCCTCGAGGTGCAGAGAGATTGAATTCATCCGGCAGCTGGAGGCTTCAGAGGGAGGAGATGGAGTGATTCAAAAGAAAAGTGATGTTTGTGATCGTATCAGGAAACTTCTATCGACCTCAAGCTTCCCTGGCTAAAGGGCTCTTTCACAATGCCGTATTATGTTGTGGTTCTTCTTGTTAAAGTGTCATTGATATAAGTTAGCATAGCGTCACCATCTTTATCAACTTTTACCTGTTTTTAAGCTTTTAAATGAATTGTTAATCACTTATAGCAGTTTCCAGGTGAGTTGTGAGGAGTTGCTGGCTGTATGAGAGCAGCACGTCTGCTTTATAAAAGAAAACTATGATTTTATAACCATTCTCACTGCCTGAACGTTAGACACAGGTCCACACTGTAGGTCTAACCATAGTGTGTTAAATAATCTTTCATGTTCAAATTATGAGAGCCACAAATTTGGCAATCGCTAGCTAGATAGCTAACGTTCACTATACTAGATAGCTTGTTAGATGGGTAGCTAAGGTAAGCTAGCTTATAAGGAGATAGATAGATGGATAGATGGATAGATAGGTGGATGGATGGATGGATGGATGGATGGATGGATGGATGGATAGATGGATGGATAGATAGATAGATAGATAGCGTTAACCAGCTAAATAGCTACAATTCCAACACAGTCTCACGGCATTTCATGTTATAGTCATGAAATTAATCTATTGATTCGTGTTCACCAACACGATTTCCCCATTTCTTTCGTGTCACACAGAACGATTTTAAAAGCAATGTAAATAATAACAAATTAGAAGGAAAAAGACATTTAAAAAAATACAGATTTCAGTATTCTGACACAGAACGATTTTAGAAGCAATGTATTTATATTGATAGTATGTTTCGTGCCTGCACCAAATAATAACAAATTAGAAGGAAAAAAAGATGACATAAAATACAGATTTCAGACTCCCGAGGAGTGAACCGTCCCGTCCACCAGGATCTCAGAACAGCACTCGCTTCATTCTATCTTTCTATCGTCAAAGAAAGGCTTGTATATTTTGGATATTTTTAACATTTTCAAGCTTTATAAGAAACCCACATTTCAACTTTAACAATTCTGATTCAAAGTGTTTTTGAATAAGTGTTAAGAAACTGCAAGAGACAGACAATCAGCACTTTCTTTTCTGGAATAAATAAGTTTCCCTGTGGAGTTTCATTTCAATCAAACAATGGTTCATTTTAAATTCAGTGTTATTCACCAAAACCAATTGAGGTTTTAAGTGTGTTGAAACTGTTTCCTCCAAAAACATTTGCAAAGCCCATTTTCTGAGTATTTTGAATCCTGCATTTTTTACATAGATTTTTTTTTTTGTGCATTACCACCACCAATTTTCTATTTGCACACTTACTTGTGGGGGTGAAGTTGCATTGTGGGTAATGTAGGCACCAGGTTTAGTCAAGAAGTTAGAGATGAGTGTAAAAAAGAGACAATCTTTTAATGGTTTTACTGCATCGATTATGATTCTCTGCCCATTGTGAGTCAGACGGGTTTTAGCAGAGTGCTATGCTAATAGAAACTCTTTTAAGGACAGATGTATGTGCATGATCCTGTGCATTACCACACATACAATATGGATATTTGTGCAGATAAAAAATCTGACCCACAACTGGTCCTAGAGACAAACCTTCGCTGTAAAAAGAGATGTCTAATAGGCTATTTGATATAAAGGAGACTATGTGATAATGATAGTTTTCAAGCAGTGTTAAAGGTGGGGTATGTAATTTATTTCAGAAACACTTTTTGTTATATTCCATGGAATGCTCTTAACATCCCGATAGCAATGAATATATTAAATGCTTTGACAATAAATACATTAAAAAAATGTCATCTGTGGAAGCCGTAGCGCTGTGAAAAGCACGACCAATCATTTTAGCCGGCCCGGCTAAAATAACTGGATGGCCTACCTGCCTGTCAGCCTTCCATCTGTGCACAAACTTATCTCGTGCCCTCATTGGTCATGTGCGCGTTCGAGTGTGTGTTGGAGGAGGGGCTCTGTAAGGAAGTCTGAAGGAAGGGGCAGATTTTTTCCGGTTGTGTATTTTCAAATTCGAGCGCACTCAAGCTGGTTTCTCCAAAATTACCTACCCTACCTTTAACAGAATAAATAACAGTTTTTTTCCTGATGCATAAAAGGCAGTGCTAGACTCAAAATTCAACGTTTTTTTTCTGTATCACAGCAGAGAAAAGTATTTTATAAAGAATGCCATAAATCCAGTTACATTACACGTCCTTGTTAGGATATGTGATGATTATATCGTTTGTAAGGAATATATACAGAACACATAACTGTTTTATCAGATGCATATAAGAGGCAGTGCTTGATTTAAAATATTACCAAGTTTTTACTGTATCACAGCAGAGAATATTCTTTAAAGAAATCCTAATTTATGTCCTTGATTCAACAGCAGAGCCATTTGTCAAATTGTAAAATCATTTGCGATATCATTTCTGTCGTCTCATTTATTTTCCACTGTTGATTTTCTTTTGGCAAGCTCCCCACACGTCGACCACAGACAGAATCTTAAAGAGCTCCGATGATAGAAACCTTTATTTGACGTCCTCCCTGTGAGACTTCCCTAAATATGTGATGATGATATCGTTTGTAAGGAATATATACAGAATACATAACTGTTTTATCAGATGCATATAAGAGGCAGTGCTAGATTTGACCAAGTTGTTACTGTATCACAGCAGAGAATATTCTTTAAAGAAATCCTAACACATTACATGTCCTTGATAGGATGCAACAGCAGAGCCATTTGTCACATTTTAATGTAAATGTGTGATATATCATTTCTGTAATCTCACTTCTCTTCCTCTGCTGATTTTCTTTTGGCAAGCTCACCACACGTCGACCACAGACAGAATCTCAAAGAGCTCCGATGATAGAAACCTTTATTTGACGCCCTCCCTGTGAGACTTCCCTGCGCAGTGTTTACCACTCGATGGATGCTCGGGAGGGTCACTCCTGTGTGAGAATAACAACTTAATTAAAACCCACAAGCCTCGTTTGTTGCCCTCCCCTTATAGACGGTGAACAGTGTTTACCATTCTGCGCGTCGACCCTTTGATTCAAGTTTTCCGACACCCTTCGAACACAATCAGTCCTCGTTTGAACACAGTCTCAACTACTCTCGGGGAACCATACATATGCATGAGCTTCTGTTTTACACACACTTGATGCGCAGCAGCCCTTCCCGTCGCACTCTAACAAGCCGCTTTCCTTAAAGTGTTTAGTCCTCGTTAAAACATTTATTTGCAACATTACGCTGCATTAAGTCCTGCTAAGACACATTAGTATAACATTCTTTAAACATCTGATGAAGAATAGCATCGTGGGGGTGATTGTGAACCTACGGAAACACAGCGTACCAATGAATTGTAATGTCTCTTTCTGTTCCAAAAACATACACAAAATGATCCGACACATGACAGCAGGTGTTTGCAACTCTTCGTTGACATGTTGAAAGATAGGAAACGTCTCAATAAGGGACTGACCAAAAATGATTTGTAGTGTGACGAAAAAATTACTTAAAAACCTTTGCCCTAGAATATTAAATGTCGAGGGCTTTTATTGTCAAAGGTAATAAGGAAAGGATGTAAGTTCTGTCTTAGCCAAGGTTGAAATAACTAATTCTCTTCTGTCTTCGTACGTGTTGTTTAAAGAGGATATGAATGATGCTAATGTCCAGGTTAATATTAGTATTTAGTGTCTCTACTGTGACATGTTGTGATCGGTCAACCGCTTAGAGATGTCCCGCCCCTTACCCTATAACGTACAATGTGTTGGAGTTACATAGTGATGTCACAGATTTACTCACGTTCTGTATAAAAGTTGTCATAACAAAAACAACTGCGCCAACTTAAATATTGATACGCAAATTAGTAAAAATGTCTAAATCCACTTCTTTATTTTAACGTTAAATAGCATCTTTTATTTGGCTTAGTATTTAAATTATTTAATCCCTTGCCTCTTTTAGTTTGTAATAGTGACAGGGTGTTGGAGAGGCAATTTTCTCCGAATTAACGAGAGGGGTCCAAATAAAATATTTATAAACCTGGGAGTGGGAAGATCGTGCTTTTCAAAACATAACATTTAACCCCCCCTCCGTCTTCACCTCAAAAATGTTTGGTACAGTCCCAAAGAGATGTCGGTTAGCTTTTCCATGACCTACTATAATGCACATTACTGTATGTGGAATTTAAAAGATGTTTTAATCATCACTGCCTCCCTGGCGACATTAAGATAAGTTACACTTTCTGCAGAGTGTCTGTAATAGCCGTAATAAAGAGGAACAACAATTTCCTAGTGGTCGACGCCAGAGACGGTGAATCATCGCCGTGTTAAAATGTAATGGCACCATAACGGCCCGTCCACACGGCAGGAGCTTCAACGCTTCTGCCCATTCACTTTGAATGGGGTGACGTCACGCTTTGCCGAACTGCATTGTGGTTCCGTCGCTTCTACTTTTGAAGCTTCGACGGAAGCTTCAGCCAATCAAATCATATGCCAGTACAAGCTCTAGCCAATCAAACCGCGTCCTTGTGTGTCCGGGGGCGGGAGATTCATGTGATTGGTTGTTGGTCGAGTTTCAGACACGCCCACCGGCAAGCTTCAACGCCCGCCGCCGTGTGGACGCTGCGTTACGCTGAAACATTATATGAAAAAAAACATTCATTTCCCAGGATAATACTTTAATATACCCACCTCTCCCTCTCCCTCTCCCTATCAGGAGAGCAGCTACAAAGCAATGCAGGCACTATGACTGTAACACTTTCACACAAAAAAAAAAAAAACACATTTCTGTCACCTCATTGTGTTTGAGAAGAGCCGTCCAGGTTAGTTTGTGTGCAGTTTACAGAGTCTCTGTCTCTCAGTGAGGTAAGAGGTGTGTGATTGGGTCATTTGTCCTACACTCACCCAGCGATGCACACAAATATACATTTATCTCACAGAGAGTCCCGTCTCCTTTCCTCGAATGAGTCCTTGTATCGTGACACTTTGAAGGTCCGTTAGACTTCCACACAGGAAACGTCGTCCTCAGCCAATAGATGAGAGCAACCCATGTGGCCCCGCCCCTTTTTGGGTGAAAATTCGCTGTCATTTCCCTGGCAGTAAATACAGATTCCTCTTTTCTCCAATCAGATCAAACATTTAAGAAAACCGTGCTTTTTTGTATACATGGAGCCCAAATATGTTAGTTAGGCAAACAATTACACAATGTCCTTTAAGATCGATCAACGCGTTGATTTATGGTTTAATTTAAACAAATAGGGGAACATAATTTAGCCGTGTTTAGGTATTTCCCACAGACTTACACGTATTGACTGACCGGATCCCTTTAATTACGTTTTTCGTCCTCTCTGTGGAGCCTGAAGCCACATATTTTACTGTCCTTTTAAAAGGTAAGAAAGTAAGAAAACCCTAATTTGTAATCCTTTACATCCTGTAAGCTTTTAGACAAGATCAAAGTATATGTTTCCACTTCGCACTCATGCTTTGTTTTCACCCGAAAGTAAGCGGGGCAGGAATTTCGCCAGGCATTGACGTAGCGCTGCTCTCATCTATGAAGTGACAGATAATTAGTCCACAGGCTCCAGGGGTTAAAGGTCGCCGCTCTGAGGGTCCGTTCTGGTCTCCGGGTTGCGGCTGCGGCCCAGTCGGGGGAAGCGAGAAGACGTTTTGGAGCGAGGCGTTTTGGCTCCTCCGTCGTTGGCCTGTGGCGTGTCTCTGCAGGAGAGGAAGAGAAGAGACGGGGACTTTAAATGAACATCTGGACAAGTTTGTTATTCAAACACTCCACTGATGCTGCATCTGGAGACTTAAACGCCTCATTTGCCTTCTGCCAGAGGACTTCTACTTGTGAAACCCGACATTCAAAGAAGTAAATAGAGACGATTTTTTGAGCTAAATATCTTAACTCTCAAATCGAGTAGCAAAATGGAAGTTTATTTAATTCACTGCTTGCCTTACTTTAGTCTTTATCATTATTTTTGCCAGACTTCTTTTTTTTTGTTACACATTACAAGGATAATAGAGGCAGATAAACCACTGACAATTATTACATTTTTCTTTAACCCTTAGATGCCCGAGTGACTGGACACACTCTTCCATAAGTGGGTCTAAAAGGACCCGTATTAGAATAATATGTGTTTTTATGCAATTTTTGTCATTTTGGTTAAGAAAAATCTCTTATATAATATTTAGTATTATATTTTGGTTCACACTAGAAATATTTAATATTTAATTTTTCACTATTTATAATTTTAGAAATTTCTTTTACATTTTGAAAAAAAACGTTTTCCCAGAGGATTCCATAGAAAATGCATGCGGGTCAGTTTTGACCCACTTATGGAAGCTTGGGGTAGTAATACAAAAACTACAATTTCTTAAAATGTAAATTAAAAATGTGAATGGCATGATATCCAAAACATGTTTTTTGAGGAATAGCTGGAATATGAAAGGATACATTTTTTAAATTACAAAGATACTTCAAGAAAACCACCTCACCGGGTCCAAAAAGACCCACTTATGGAAGCTTGGGGTAGTAATACAAAAACTACAATTTCTTAAAATGTAAATTTAAAATTAGAATGGCATGATATCCAAAACATGTTTTTTGAGGAATAGCTGGAATATGAAATGATAAAAAACTGTAATTACAAAGATACTTCAAGAAAACCACCTCACCGGGTAAAAAAAGACCCACTTATGCATCTAAGGGGGAAGGCTTCACATTTGTAGCTTGCAACAATACATTTTTGCAATTAAAATGAAATCAGATTTTTAGCAGTTGTAGCAAGGTGGCTAACCAGGCTAATGTTAGTGGATTGAAGAGACCATCTACAGTAGACTTTCATTGTTTTAAACTACACAAATTATATGTTTTTTGTCGGTTTGTTTGACTGTTGGTCAGCAGAGTTACTAAAAACTGCAAAAAAACTAAAACTATGGGCTAAAGTTTCTTGCAACTTGTTAGGAAATGGCATTGGCAATCTTCTAAATCACATGTGTCAAACTCAAGGTCCGGGGGCCAAATCAGGCTCGTGGTGGATTTAATTTCGGCCCGCAGGATAATTTGTAATTACTATTAGATCTGGCCCGCCGGTATATTGCACGCACACCTTCACTCAATCCTGAGGGTTTCCTCAGCTCAGAGCCTGACCCCAAACATTGATGACCTTGCACCCAAGATGAGATGCCAAGTATCTGGCTTGAACTAGCATCACAGAGCAGCACACTGAGTTTCAATGGATGTTTCCTTCTGCACTTTTTTTCTTGAGACAACAGGGCATGTTTGTTTTGTTCTTTGAGGGAAATAGTTTTTTTGAAGCTGTTGTTGGCAGTGTTGTAGTCAAGTCACCAATTCACGAGTCCAAGTCACTCTCGAGTCACCACTCTTCGAGTCCGAGTCCAAGTCCGAGTCACCAAGGGAGAGTCGTAGTCGAGTCCGAGTCCAAGTCCGAGTCACCCAAGGAGTGTCCGAGTCAAGTCCGAGTCCGAGTCATCATTACCTGTGTTCGAGTCCGAGTCCAAGTCCGAGTCACCTAAGAAGAGTCCAAGTCAAGTCCGAGTCACAAGTCTTCATGTATTAATCTTCATGGATATATGTGTTGAAATGTAGCTGCTCCTCTACATTGCTTTTATCCTGTCATGTTATACTAATCTGTCTATTGAACTGCTGTAAAGCGAGTTTGGCTACAATTCTTGTAATAGGTGCTATACAAATATAAAGCTTATTACTAATATTATTATTATTATTATATATAAACTATGTTTAAAATGAGTTACCTTTTAGAGAAGTGATTATATTTGTATGCCAATATTTTCCTATGGTAAAGTTTTCGTTTTGCACTTTTATTTTGATAGTAATAAGATCGGGACTCTTATTTTGAAGGAACTTTTACCGGTTAAATCGGTTTACTGATAAAGATTTAGTCCCAGAAAGCACATGGCTACTTAGCATGCAAAATGACGTCATTCTGCATGTTAAGTAGCCATATGCTTTCGTGTTATCGGCTGAATCTTTATGTATTGATTAGATGACGTTACTCTGATGATAGTGTTCAAGACAGCCTATATGTCTGAACTCGATGTTTAGAGTAATGTGTTACGGAGCCTTCTCTTCAATATTGTTTCAACATAGAGCATTTTGCGCTGCTCTTTTCCAATGTGGAAGCAGAATGTGTGAAAGCATACAGCACGATGCGGGGTGTGTCTCTAGACATCTTTAGACTGGAATAGCGGGGCCCAGTACGTGAACTCGCCTCGCAGCCGGTGCACACGCCAGGATAGAGGACATCAGACTCCATAGAAAACTTGCTCGAGTCCGAGTCCGAGTCCAAGTCGGAGCGTCAATGTACAAGTCGAGTCCGAGTCATCATGGGGGGGAAAAATTCACGAGTCCGAGTCCGAGTCCAAGTCAGCGTACGCGATAATTCACGAGTCCGAGTCCGAGTCCAAGTCATCGTGCGCGAGAATTCACGAGTCCAAGTCCGAGTCGCGTCAATCAGTGCGGGAGTCCGAGTCGAGTCACGAGTCCCGAAAATCGGCACTCGAGTCCGACTCGAGTCCGAGTCCAGGACTCGAGTACTCCA
The DNA here is from genome assembly GCF_902827165.1 of Trematomus bernacchii. Classification (NCBI taxonomy): domain Eukaryota; kingdom Metazoa; phylum Chordata; class Actinopteri; order Perciformes; family Nototheniidae; genus Trematomus; species Trematomus bernacchii. The sequence goes on along the minus strand of NW_022988050.1, from coordinate 443,451 downwards.
TCTCTGGTTGTTGGCCTGTGGGAAAATGTAATCATAAGAAATGACTCTGGAAAAGCTGCAGATAGAGCCATAAGAAATGAATGCAACTGATTATTTAATGTTTAATGTTGTTTTTATAGGCAATCATTTAAGCTTTGTTAGTTCCAGGTTTAATATGTGCAATAAGTTCATTTCAATAAGTTTTGCAATAAACATTGAACCAGTCCGGCCCTCGACTAGTACCCATTTTTTTATTTTGGCCCACTGTGTATTTGAGTTTGACACCCCTGAAATGTTCTGCTATAACAAAGAAACATGAAATGACTCCCAGTTGAACTACTGGCAGGTTTATGTCCTTGCTGTTACTAGGAATCACATTATGTGATTATGATGTTGTGGTTTTCTGAGTACTCGGTAGGAAATAATCTCGGCCACTCATGATGACATCATTGCCCTGGTTTCCCTGACGACCGTCTTCACAACGGGTGAACCCCTGATCCCAGAGTCTTGTCTGATAAGGCTGAGGATGAATGAGAGCCACTTGTCAAAAGGGAGGAAATGAAAAGCAGGGAGATTGAACGGCGGGATTTAAAATGGCTCTCTTGTTTCATTTCTTCTGAAGCAGTTAATCGGCAAGACAGTGAACTCTCACCTGCAGCCTGTGATGAATACGGACTGTTAAAAGGGTTCAAGTGCTTCTCTGACAAAGGGATGAATATTAAAAACAAGGAAAAGGCAGAGGGCAATACCCTGTTGGTGTCCCAATGGCCTTTTTTTTATTAAAGAACTACAGCTGCTACATCTGTGATTAAGGTTATCTGGACAGACCTTTTGAAACAAAAGCCGTCATGGGGCGTTGCTTTGGCTGAAAGTGTCACTGCGGGAGAAACACTTGTATTTTGAAGCAGCAGAGGCTAAAAAAGCAGCACAGTGAGAAGAGGCTCTGTCATGTTGACATAGGCTGAGACAGTAACACTGGGTTCAAGCACAGATTTCAACTAAAAGGGATGGTTTGGATGTTTTAAAGTAGGGTTGTATAAGGTTGTTTCCACAGTAGATGAATGTCTCCATGCCCCCTGGTTGGAAAATCAGGCAGAATTACAGCCATTGGAGCTTTGAGACGTCCTGCTGTGAATGGAGGCAGCAGCAAATTGTTTTCAGCCACTTACGAACAGTAAAGGTTCTGGTGTAGGTTATATTTAGAATGTTTTCACAGCGTTAACTTGCTTTCAGCCAGCCCTTTCTGATGTGAAACTGAAGCCGTCTAATCAAACTAATCTTAGCGCTTTCCAAAGCCACCAGAATCCATTGACAAGAACAAAATGAATCCTTTATTCGTCCCCACCACAGGGAAATGGACATATAAATATAGAAACTGTGGAAATTCACATTTTTGTACAGGTAAGTATTGTTATTACCCGATACGTCACTTTATACTTTCACATACAAATGCTTACCTCTAAATTCCACATGTTAGCTATACTTATTGATTGTGCCTTTTTATCTGCATTGTTCCCTTTGCTATAATAACGTGATTTTACCTCACAAAATATGGAAGTAGCTTGTTTAAATTTGACTTGATCTCTTACTTTCTAAATCTTATTTTATTTTATTTGGTGTTTTAAAGGCGTACTTAAACTGATACAGAATCTTTAAGGAGGCTAACATATGATATTTCCATCAACATCAGTCTCTCAGCTGCTTGCTGGTCCCCCTGTATGTTCTACAAACTATGGGCATGTCAACCATTTACTGTAGTTAATACACTATCAATATGCTCCTCATACAACCCCACTTTAAACAATACCTTTGAGTAAAGAACACAAACTGAGGGGGTCACAGTGTGAGCAGGTCATATGGGAACAGCCTGATCTTTGCTAATGTGACGAAGATTATTCAATTTTCTCCGGCATCCTCTCACCAGGCTGGCTAAATCCAATGCAGTCACACAATCTGAACTTGACCAAGGTTGGCCAGGCAGTGGTGCGATGGGGAATTATATCAGCAAAAAATCATAGTAAATTGGGGGGCAGCATGCAGAGCTGAAACCACCAGCCATCTCATTTATTCATATCAAACTGGGTAGAGTAGCTAAATGTGCGGAAATAATTAGGCTTACAGTTTTTGTTCTCCGGCTCTCAGCATGTACTTGTCCCCCATTTAGGTCTGATATTGACTTGTGCAGGATAATGACTTCACCAGGCACTGTTGGAATTTTAATAATTGAATTGCAGAGGTGCATAATTAGAGAAAATGGGTACACAAACATGCATCAAATTGATTGTCTAACAGCAAAAGGTGGGGTGAGATTAATAACAGTCTGAATAACAAACTATTCCCTCTACACGTCCTGTACAGGCACAAACACACAGCAACTGTATAAGTCCACAACAATAAAAGGTTATATCTTCATTGTGAAAACTAAAACTGCTCTTGACTGTGACACAAAGGTCTACAGCACTTTTCTCCGAGGCAGCAGGTCAATAAGACTGAGAGTGTACTCTGTGTTCTGAGTAAACCATGAAGGTGTCGAGCTCCTGCTGCATACTAAGTGCTGGCAGCGCTATCGGAGGAGAGGAGTGCTGCAGACAGGAGGAGAAACTCAGCATGAAGAGTGCAAATGAAGCAATCTGTAAACAGCAGAACAGGAACACTGATCTCAGGCCTGTTACTGGACTTTAAATGGCATATGACTACGTTAAAGCTGACCCATATGGGGTGATTGAAACAAGACTGAGAGGCTGAGTCACCAACAAAATGGCGTTGCTTTTAAATCTTTAAATAAAGGCAAAATAAAATGTGTTATTTTTGAAGCAGCTGCAACGAGTGAAATGTGTTGCCTAGCAAATAGCAAAACGTGTTATATGCAAACATTTGGCCGAGAGGGAAGATGGTAGGGAGGTAAAGCCAGAGATATTAATTAATTACAATCCATTTTTAATCATTGAACATATAGTTGAAATAAAAGTACCTTTTTTAAAGTAATTTGAAATAAATAAAACATGCATTTTTTCACCTCAAAATAGAATTAAAACAGCATTAATTGATTTAATTTAGAACAACAACTACTACTCAACTACTACATGATAATTGAACGCTGCAGCCATATTTGAGATTATAATGAATTCTGAGTTTTCTTTATGTGGTCCAAACATGGTTGTTACATATTTTCCAGAAGGGTTTCTAATTAGATCAAAACCAAATAGTTTCCTGCTTACCTCGGCATCTTCTCCACTCCCCCCCCCTTTCATCACGTTAATGACCGGACTAATCATCCTTTCATCTTCACTGAAGACGTGAGACAGCGCAGGTTTGATCTCGCTAACTGAACAGGCAGTAAGTCAGTCCTGTTATATTAAAACTTGAAACATCACGACAACACTGGCAGGCCTCAGAGCGGCCATTGTAGAGAAATAACAGAAGCCTGAATGCCTTTACACACACACACGTGAGCAAGGAATATAACGGTACACTGATCGGTGTTGAGTCGACGTCTACTGCGATTCAAATGTAGAGGTAAATCCCCCGTCAGCACAGATGAATGGAGGCTAAATAAGACCTGTGTATGCAAGTAAAAGTCCTCAACCATCAACTCAATGTTACTTTATATTTAGCTTGTGATTGTTGTGTTGACATGATGAACCGAGCATCATTGTACATGTATAACCAAAATGTGTTGACCCATAATTACAAACATCACAAACAATTACTTCAACTTTGGTTATCTTCTATTTCTTCGGATGGATCTGGGACGATGAGGGAAAAATCTCTGTATAAGCTTTACTATGGTTATCAAATGATCTGGTGAAATCTGTGATTTGTAGTAGAACAGTATTCACGTTGAGTAAATGTAACCCTTTGACTGAAACCCATCTTTTTTTTTAAACAGTCTTGGACTTTTCATGGCCAAACCTACACTGAAGGAATTGAATGATGCAGTGATGACGTACTTGTGAAGGCTGACCCTGAAGTTAGCATCGCAACAACGAATAGCAATTGGATTTTCCCATTAGATTGCAGAAATAATCTCTGTAGCAAACCAACGTTTATGATATGTACACGTTATGTTCAGCAGCATAGCTCCACATATTAAAACCACTTTAGGATTTTTGAAGGGTGGATGCAATCACCAGAATTAAAACGCTAATATTAGCCGCTAAGCTAAAGGCGGCTAATGTTCAGCGGGACGATATTTAGCATCTCATTTAGTCACTTGTTAGTAACTGCCGATTTTAAGACACACAAAAGCTTCGGACATTGAAGAGTAGAGTATTTACTGAATTATTTATGTTGTAGAACATTAGCCTACATTACCTTAGCTTTTGTTTACGTTACCTTAAAGACGGGGGAACCGTAAGTGCTAAAATGCTAACAACAAATTTGAATGTTGAATTTTAGAAAACATCCAACAGCCGCACTTTCATTTACCTACAAATAAACACCCATGTCATTATTAGGAATTATTACATGGTTTAGTTGAATACTCGATTCTGATTGGTCAATTCAGAACACGTGACACGTTGTTAATCCAGAGCAGACAGACCGCTGTCAAGGACTTATTGACCGTTGTTAAGGACGCTCACATCTGCACAAAGAAGTCCGTTCGATTTAACTGTATACAGTTTGCCTAACTGACAAGACAAGAGCGACAAGAAAACAGCGGAGAAGTAACGGGGTAGAAACCCTCCTTTTTACGCAGCGGTCCAGACATAGACATCAAACGGCGACACATATTCAGTTGCCAGTTACTTTGGCATTAGGGCAGGGATATCTAGATACTTTCCAAGGTTTGACATAATGAATTGTGCTACTTTTAAAACAAGCAACGATGTTTTCAAATCTGTAATCAAAAAGCTCCGCCTTCCTGCCGTTGCTACGTTTTTCAAACGGTAACAACGGACTATTTTTCTTAGCGGATGCATGTCAATTTAAATCAATACATACAACTATTTTTAAATCATTTTCTAAATCCATAAAAGCATTTCAATTACTTTGTTGAGAATGTGGCCATGTAATAAGCGGGATAATGTGCAGCGACTTGGTCATTATGGGGAAAAGAACACCGACAGGCTGATCAGGAGCCCGATGCAAAGCGGAGGGATCTAGATCTGCATGAAGGTGTTATTTACATAAAGGTGTAGCTTACATAAATGCCAGTGTTGCACAAGATTCTGCACATACTTGCTTTCAACAAGGCCCCAATGTCGACCATGTTGTTTTTGTTCCAGCCTTAGCCCGATGACTCAGATGTCTTTGGAGAGGAAATGATTTTCAGTCAGACGATGTGACGGGTCACGCCAGCTGACTGATCCCAGTGAGTGGAAACCGATATGAATATGGACAGGAAATGACTGGAAAATCGTATTTTAAGACGAAGTGGTAGCTAGGTGGGCAGCGGAGGCATCAGGCTCTTTCACACAGTGTGAGTGTGTGTGACAGAACATATACGCTGCTATGTGTGAATTATGTATATGAGTGTAACATGCAGGAAACGCTGAGGTTTATTCACCAGGGATCGGACATTATTAGTGACATTAATCCTCTGCTGTAACAACTACTAACAAAACAGCAGTGGCAGCTTACTCCTTGTCAACCTCTTATTGATTACATTGGTATAATAACCCACAAACTTGCTAAAAACTGATATTTTTCCTATATAGATGCAATTCGAGCATATACTGGGATTTCTGCAATGGTTAAACGCATCTTCACAAATGATTTGACTGAAAATCACGTGGATTGCACCATATTTGAGTTTGCCATGGACTAGAAAACAACTCAAAATCACAATCTAGTGCTATGAATATTTCAAAAAGTTACAAACACACACTTTGTGATTTCTTTTTCTGACTGCATTGTTTGGATTCCTCCACTTACATTCTGTAGCAATCGCTCACAGACAGGAGCCCTGCACCTGCACATGTGTTGGCATCCTTCCCCTTAATCCCTCACCGACACACACACACCGACACACACACACACACCGACACATCTACACATGCTTGCACAAAGGCTTAGAGGCGGTATTGAACCTGCCTGTGTGTGTCCACTTACAGACAGAAAGGCAGCAGAGACAGCAGGGTCTCTTTGGTGGGCCGAGCTGTGAACTCCGGCAGCGTCTGGATCAGTTTGTTCATCACCATGCGAAGGTAGCCCTGCAGCTGCTTCCTCCTCTCCTCCACAAACTTGGCATCCTGCAGACAGAGAGAGAGAGAGAGAGAGAGAGAGAGAGAGAGAGAGAGAGAGAGAGAGAGAGAGAGAGAGAGAGAGAGAGGAGAGAGATAGAGAGAGAGAGTAGAGAGTATATAGGAGAGAGATCGACGGTAGGGATGAGTGGATGGTAGAAAGAAGATAGTTACAGCATAAATGGTGCATGGAAAAAGCTACAGAATAGCCAAAGGATAAAGCAAATAAACACAAAAGCTTTCCATTAAAGAGGCCCTATTACACTTTTTTTAGAGGTGTTCCTTTAGTGTAGTGTGTCCTAAAAATAATTCCCCCCACATATTGTAACTGAAAGAGCTCTGACTGCTGAATGATTACGTCTTGTAGCTACTCCAGGATTCAATCTTCCATCGGGGCTTTGCAACTGTCCTTCTGTCAGTACAAATAAGGGCTGTCACTATATCAGATTTTCACTACATGATAAAAGAACCCAAACAAATCGCACTCATGTAATTGAATAGGCAATTTCCATGTTTCCCAATGCCCTCTTTCTGGTTTACATTAATACACAGGTAAGTCCTCATATACATCCCTGTATATCTTACTAAAGCCACAAAGCGTCCTACGAAATACTGCAAGATGTATCCAAACGAAATACTATGACATGCCAACAATAACCAGAAATGGCTTAGTAAGATCAAGATATCTTTCGAAAATGTATAATAACAACTAGGGATGCTCCGATCGATCGGCCGATATTCACTCTCTGCCGATCGATCGGTGCTCTCTAGAAAGGCTGATCAGGAGAGCCGATCACATGACGTAAAATACATGACACTTTTCTCTGTGCGCGGCAAAACAAGCTCGCCAAAATGGCTTCACCGGTCTGGCAGTATTTTAAGGTGTCCGAAAAAGACAGCAAAATAGCGGTATGCAACGTGTGTGTGTGAAGCAGAAGCAGCTCCGCCCGCTGTGACGGACCGGTGAGCGGAGAGCAACACACACACTAAGAGTTAGACCTAACACACTTAGCTATTTTATCTACCTCTGGAACAAGCTGAACTAGTTATAAATATGTTTATTCTTCACTGTCGGGTCACTCATTACTGGATCAGTGAGCTGCAGGAGACGATACTGACAGGCTGTCAGGAGAGGGAGAGAGGGAGAGAGAGAGAGAGAGAGAGAGGGAGAGGGGGGAGAGAGAGAGGGGGAAGAGAGAGAGGGGGAGAGAGAGAGGGAGAGAGAGGGGGAGAGAGCGCTTCCGCTCATTTCTCCCGTGTTATTCTCCAAAGTGAATGTAAACTTGAATAATGTACTTCATTTGAATGTAATAATGATGTTGGTTGTTGTTTGTGGAAGCGCCAGTGAGTGAGCCCCATTAACTGAGTTTTAAACATCACTTTAAATGGAAGATCCCCATAGGCCCCGCCCACTCGATCGGATCGGTATCGGCCGATACTGATTCCGGCGATCGGCCCCAAAATTGGCGATCGGAGCATCCCTAATAACAACAATGATATCTGTAATTCATATTTAACTTTGTTTACAGTATGTGCCACAAATACTGTATGTTTGCAGTTTAAATCCACTACACATCAATAAACCATGCCTCCAAAATGAAAAGTCACCCATGAAAAGCAATGCTCCACCATTGATAAAAAAACATGCATGTTTGAGGATTAACACACCTCAGTATTTGAGTTTATTTTGCTGTTTGGTTGCTGATGTTGAAGAGAAATTGGACATATGAGCATTCAGACTTCCCTCAGAGCGACTCTGGAGGCACGGAGCCACATGGCGAGAGTTAGCGAGGCTAATCTGTGTCCGGCAACACTCAGAACAAAGCCTGGGCACCGCTCCGTTTACTCTCTGGTGTTTGGGACGAGAACAAACAGCCCTTAGAGGAGGCCAACATTTACTGTTTGTCAAACTTTTGTTCCTCTTTTGATCTAAATCCCATCTCCCAAAGGAACTCAATTGTCTTAAAATAAAGATGTGGATCTTCTGTGAAAGAAGCGCTTATTACCACAATTTTAAATACAAATTTACAAATGAATCAAAGAAGAAACTACTGCTTGTTTATAATTGTGTTAACATCTGAGGCCCACGGGGACTCTCATTTGCTTCGATGAAAGTCAAGATTGCACTGCCCCAAATTTGAAAATAAAGAGACAACACAATTCATAAAAGATATAACAACTTCCGTATAAGATGACGTCCACAACTTTTACAAAAGTTTGCTTTAAAGAGGCCTTTTTATGCTTTTTGGTGTTTTCCCTTTTCTTGTAAAACTTGCGTTTCTATTGGCGCTACGACACATTATGGGGGCGGGGCTTCTCTAAGCGGTTGACCAATCACAACAGATCAGAGCAGACTGGGCTCTGGTTTCAGACAGAGGGTGAAAAGAGGTGCTGCAGCACAGGCAGTATGAGAAAAATAAAGAGCTTTTTGAACATTAAAGCATGGAGACATGTCACTAAATACTAATATGAACCTGAAAATGAGCATTATACGCCCTCTTTAAAGGTCCCCTATTATACTGTTTCTCATCAATATATTATAGGTCTCAGATATATACAAAGCATGTCTCTGAAGTGTTTGGCTCCAAACACCAAACAGATCATTGCAGCATCCCATAATCCTCTCTGTTTCAGCCCTGTTTCAAAAGTGCTGATTCTCTGTCTGTTACTTTAGATGAAAATAAAACATCGTTATGACATCATAAAGTGGCCAAAATCTGACCAGCTCATTTTCAGACAGGTTTTTATATAAATGGATCAGGACAAAAAGTGAGTGAATCTTTTTTCCTGAAACTTTCAGAGTCTCTTTCCACAGAGGGGACACATGTTGATGAAGAAGAGACATGAAGAAGAGGGGACACATGTTGATGAAGAAGAGACATGAAGAAGAGGGGACACATGTTGATGTAGAAGAGACATGAAGAAGAGGGGACACATGTTGATGAAGAAGAGACATGAAGAAGAGGGGACACATGTTGATGTAGAAGAGACATGAAGAAGAGGGGACACATGTTGATGTAGAAGAGACATGAAGAAGAGGGGACACATGTTGATGAAGAAGAGACATGAAGAAGAGGGGACACATGTTGATGTAGAAGAGACATGAAGAAGAGGGGACACATGTTGATGAAGAAGAGACATGAAGAAGAGGGGACACATGTTGATGTAGAAGAGACATGAAGAAGAGGGGACACATGTTGATGTAGAAGAGACGTGAAGAAGAGGGGACACATGTTGATGTAGAAGAGACATGAAGAAGAGGGGACACATGTTGATGTAGAAGAGACATGAAGAAGAGGGGACACATGTTGATGTAGAAGAGACATGAAGAAGAGGGGACACATGTTGATGAAGAAGAGACATGAAGAAGAGGGGACACATGTTGATGTAGAAGAGACATGAAGAAGAGGGGACACATGTGATGAAGAAGAGACATGAAGAAGAGGGGACACATGTTGATGTAGAAGAGACATGAAGAAGAGGGGACACATGTTGATGTAGAAGAGACATGAAGAAGAGGGGACACATGTTGATGTAGAAGAGACATGAAGAAGAGGGGACACATGTTGATGTAGAAGAGACATGAAGAAGAGGGGGACACATGTTGATGTAGAAGAGACATGAAGAAGAGGGGACACATGTGATGAAGAAGAGACATGAAGAAGAGGGGACACATGTTGATGTAGAAGAGACATGAAGAAGAGGGGGACACATGTTGATGAAGAAGAGACATGAAGAAGAGGGGACACATGTTGATGTAGAAGAGACATGAAGAAGAGGGGACACATGTTGATGTAGAAGAGACATGAAGAAGAGGGGACACATGTTGATGTAGAAGAGACATGAAGAAGAGGGGACATATGTTGATGTAGAAGAGACATGAAGAAGAGGGGACACATGTTGATGTAGAAGAGACATGAAGAAGAGGGGACACATGTTGATGTAGAAGAGACATGAAGAAGAGGGGACACATGTTGATGAAGAAGAGACATGAAGAAGAGGGGACACATGTTGATGTAGAAGAGACATGAAGAAGACGGGACACATGTTGATGAAGAAGAGACATGAAGAAGAGGGGACACATGTTGATGTAGAAGAGACATGAAGAAGAGGGGACACATGTTGATGTAGAAGAGACATGAAGAAGAGGGGACACATGTTGATGTAGAAGAGACATGAAGAAGAGGGGACACATGTTGATGTAGAAGAGACATGAAGAAGAGGGGACACATGTTGATGTAGAGGAGACATGAAGAAGAGGGGACACATGTTGATGTAGAAGAGACATGAAGAAGAGGGGACACATGTTGATGTAGAAGAGACATGAAGAAGAGGGGACACATGTTGATGTAGAAGAGACATGAAGAAGAGGGGACACATGTTGATGTAGAAGAGACATGAAGAAGAGGGGACACATGTTGATGTAGAAGAGACATGAAGAAGAGGGGACACATGTTGATGTAGAAGAGACATGAAGAAGTGGATTTTGCACAATATGCCCTCTTTAACGCTTGGCGCACTTCCTGGTGGCTTTATTGTTTTTCCTGTTTTTAAAAACATATAAAGACATTTTGTTGAATGAATTCATTTCATATTCCCAGCACAGAAGTGAAGGCAGCGGCCTGCAGGGTGGACCAGGCCTGGGTGAATGTGATGTGTCAGATTAGGCTGCGTGTGCCAGCGTGGGTTTCATGCTATGTCAACACAATAAGGGACACCCTGACTGCCTGCATGGATGTCAGGGCAGTAATAACACTAATGGACATGGACTGGACAGAGTCATCCTCTCGTGGAGACGAAGAGGAGGATGAAGAGGCCGTCTCTTGTTTGCAGAGAGGAAGGAGAGGGCAGAGCAGAAACTACTGTGGCATATTGATGCAGGTACAAGGCGGACTCTGTCCTCCAACATCTTGTCTGCTAACAAACAGCTTTATCTTTACACCGCTCTCTCCTCCCCCTCCAACCCAACGTCTCTCCTCTCCTCACCGCTACGCTGATCCGACATGAAGCCTAAACCAGTCGATTGTTATTCATCATACAGGAAAGGACATGTACCAGAATATAAAAGACATGAAGGCGAGCAAGGTCTTTTCCTGTCTTCAACAGGGGGATACATAAATCACACACACCCTGCGTAAAGGAGGACAGGCTGTAGGGCGAATAAAGTGATTCTGATTCAAAGGCAGTATTTAGTCAAAATTGAGACAAAGTCTGCTGTTGAATAGTCCTAAAATGACATCCTTAAGTCATTTTTCCTTTATACCGATAGAAAACCTCCTGAGGTCAAGAAAAGATGTGTATCATGATCCATAAGACTGCATTTATACTAGCCTATTTGTATATATATAACTTCTTGTCGGTAAAAAGTGCAGAGTTGTGGCCTTAAAACCAGCCAGTTGGGACGTAACATGAACGTAAATGCTAGCACGGCCGGATAAGCTGTCAAAACAAAGCGCTCGGTTTACACACAGGGGGAGTGAGATTTCAAAACAATAACCCAATATATCTTCACATATTAAATTCTTCACACTATATTAAAGCTGTGGTTGCCATTTATAGTAACTTGTTTGCCTTTGTGAGCCAGTAGGCTATAGCTATGCTACGCTACGATTAGCTACGCTACGCTACCAATAATATAATACCTTATTGAACAGATCAAGTCTGACATTATTCTTCCATCACGGCACATTTTCCACATCAACAAGGGCAAATATTAAGACAAGAGAAACAGACATTTAAGATAACATGAGGATAATATTTTATAGATTCTTTATCGTACATTTTATCTGGTATTTAACTTTGTATTTAAATTTATGATTGACTTCAGTGTGACCTTATCAAATCATGGGTCCGTTTATCTCCCTTTTGATGGTTCATATTCTTTGGTTTATGGACTTTCTTTTCTTGTGTCCATTCTGGCCGCCCTTCAAAATCTAGATATCATATATGTCATGGATTTTATTTGCAAGATAAGACATTTTAGTACGCATGCTTATCAGCAGCGTATGGGATATTGGATGAGATGAGGTCATAAAAATTGTCATGTAAAAGCTGGGAAAGAAGAAAAACTTGATGCATGCATGCACAAGCAAATACAAATACACACAGACACGCACGCACACACACACACACACACACACACACACACACACGCACACACACACACAGCTTACTGTCAGTTTCCAGAGAGAGGAGATAAGCAGGAGAGGGGAGAAGTCAGTGGAAGAGAAGCGTAAAGTGGTCTCATGCATCGGGGTCTCCACAACTGCTCAGTGAATTTACTGCCAGATTTACGCCTTATAATTCTGAGCGGTTGAAAGAAAAAAACCTCCAAAAAGCACGTCTAAAGGTTGCCTGGCAACAACACCACTCTAACTAGTGACAAGTAAGTACAGGCTACAGTTAGAGCCAACAGGAAATCAATGGTTTTTAGACCAAGACTTCGATCCTGCTTCAAAAACTGGAATAAGAGCGTTTGCTGTCATGTCTTGAGTAGCTGCTGCCATGGATGCCAGAAAGTGGTGATTTGTGTTGTACATTTAATAAGGTTTTGGTGTTTTTTGATCTTTGTTTATAATATTATTTATTATTATTCTGTCATCAATTATGGGGTTGCATAAGTTGGGTCATGTGGATATGGTTGGCACCTGTGTACGATGAGTGAAGAGAGTGAGAGGGTCGCTGAAGTACATTTTTTATGTGCCTATGCATTTCCATCTTACCCTATTTCATATTTTTACTCCTTTACATTTACTTAACAAGATGCAATTTACTTGCAGTTTATATTATTGATACAAACATTATGCTAAACACTATAATACACTATTATGGATTAAGAAACCTGGTAATACAAAAAGTCATTACAGTGATCTTGTCCTCAACCAGCTTCAAAATCAGATTTTTTACATAAATAGATCCATCATCAATAATATAATAGTTATATAATATATATTATTCTGGAAATGGCCATTTTCTAAGTTTATATGAATACTAATACTTTTGTACTTAAAGTGGACCTATCATGCTATATTTGAATAATATAGTGTAGGGCCATACCTATATAAGGCATATTTATACTTTTTTTTTTCAAAATACCAAACAGATCATGCATTTTAGCCATGCCTCATTTTGACCATTTCTAGCTCTGTTTTAGCAAGGGCAGATTCAGTGAGAACAGCACCATCTACTGGCCTGGCATATGTACTACAGCGTCTCCAGCGCTTTCGAACGGCAATGGCCGTGTCTGTCTCCTCCTGATTGGTGGAGTTGGCCCAATAGCCGTAGCACCACTGTCCTGACGTCAGGACAGTGTTCAAATCTGGATCAGTTTTTATCAGATCCGTTGCAGCCCCTTTTTTAGAGATTTGGGTATGGAGGAAAATAGAGAGGGTTGTGTTTTCTGACACTTGGTGAGTTCCCTGGAACACCGGGGACACATATTCATGTATAAAAGACGTACAAAAGTGCATTTTGCATGATAGGTCCCCTTTAAAGGTGGGGTATATAACTTTGGAGAAACCAGCTCGAGTGCGCTAGAATTTGAAAATGCACAACTGGAGAAAATCTGCCCCTTCCTTCAGACTTCCTTACAGAGCCCCTCCTCCAACACACACGAACGCGCACATGACCAATGAGGGCACGAGATAAGTTTGTGCCCCGATGGAAGGCTGACAGGCAGGTAGGCCATCCAGTTATTTTAGCCAGGCCGGCTCAGATGATTGGTCGTGCTTTTTACAGCGCCACGGCTTCCACAGATGACATTTTGTTATGTATTTATTGTCAAAGCATTTAATATATTCATTGCTATCGGGATGTTAAGAGCATTCCATGGAATATAACAAAAAGTGTTTCTGAAATAAATTACATACCCCACCTTTAAGCACAATTTTGAATGCCAGACTTCTTCTTGTAGCAGAGTATTTCTAAACTGTGGTATTACTACTTTTACTTAAGTCTTAAGTTACAATAAATCACTCTATTTCCCCCATTTACAATATGTCTTATGAAAAGGCACTATTCAATATAGGCTCTATATAACTAAGTGTATCTGAGTACTTTCTCCACCTCTGCAAGCAGACTGCGAACACACTTCTGTATGGATTTTCTGTATCTGAATTTTCCCCTTTGTGTCGGTTTTATTCTCCATAAACAAAAAGCTTCTGTGCTTCACACATGCGGTAGACAATCAGAACAGAATCTCCCCGGTTGCCACTTCGAACAGGAGTTTGAACCTGCAGTCCACTTGAATTATACGAGAGCGCACAGCGTTGGTGCACGCTGGAAACAAAACAAGGTCAACACTTTTGCACATGTCAGCCCACACCGGACCACAGGCTGTTTCTGAACAAACACCATGCATTAAACATCACAGGAAGTTCAGGAACGCTCCAACAAGATCAGTACAATGTCTCTTTGTCATAATTATAAGCACAAAACATACGTGGCAACAACATGCTGACTGGTTAATAATTCACTCTGTAGCTTCTGATTAATTTATCAGGGCTCTCCTCGCTTCGTATGTGCCGATGGGAGTTGTGTAAGAGACATTATGATTGTTCTAGCTATGGTTACCTTACAGGACTTTAATGTAGTGTGCTGTAATTATAACAATCAAAAGCCATTATGTCCCATTGTTGTTCATTCCATAGAACAAATCCAAAGCATCAATTATTGATTTGAATACATTTTCTTTCCTGTGTAAATGTCATTTTATTAAAGAGGCCCTATTATGCTTTGTGGTTATCTCTTTCCTTTCCTGTCGTGTGTTCTTTAGGTTTTAATGCATGCAAATGGTCTGCAAAGGCTAAAATCCCAAAGTTCCTCTCCCACACACTCAAGAGGTGCTGCAGCACAGGCAGTATGAGAACAATAAATAGCTTTTTGAACATTAAAGCCTGGAGACAGAATACAAAATACAACTATGAGCCTGAAGATGAGCATCATATGTCCTTTAACTTGAAAATACCACAAGTCGTGTTTCAAATGTCGATACAGCGTGGCATGGAAACTGCATGGTAGTAAAGGGTAAATGAAATAAAAACCAAAAAAAAATAAAAGGCAGATACAAGAATGGATATTTAAAGGTCACCTATCATGCAAAATCCTCTTCTTCATGTCTCTTCTACATCAACAAGTGTCCCCTCTTCTTCACGTCTCTTCTACATCAACATGTGTCCCCTCTTCTTCACGTCTCTTCTACATCAACATGTGTCCCCTCTTCTTCATGTCTCTTCTACATCAACATGTGTCCCCTCTTCTTCATGTCTCTTCTACATCAACATGTGTCCCTCTTCTTCACGTCTCTTCTACATCAACATGTGTCCCCTCTTCTTCATGTCTCTTCTACATCAACATGTGTCCCCTCTTCTTCATGTCTCTTCTACATCAACATGTGTCCTCTCTTCTTCACGTCTCTTCTACATCAACATGTGTCCCCTCTTCTTCACGTCTCTTCTACATCAACATGTGTCCCCTCTTCTTCATGTCTCTTCTACATCAACATGTGTCCCCTCTTCTTCACGTCTCTTCTACATCAACATGTGTCCCCTCTTCTTCATGTCTCTTCTACATCAACATGTGTCCCCTCTTCTTCATGTCTCTTCTACATCAACATGTGTCCCCTCTTCTTCATGTCTCTTCTTCATCAACATGTGTCCCCTCTCTCATGTCTCTTCTACATCAACATGTGTCCCCTCTTCTTCATGTCTCTTCTACATCAACATGTGGTCCCCCTCTTCTTCATGTTCTCTTCTACATCAACATGTGTCCCCCCTTCTTCATGTCTCTTCTACATCAACATGTGTCCCCTCTTCTTCATGTCTCTTCTACATCAACATGTGTCCCCTCTTCTTCATGTCTCTTCTACATCAACATGTGTCCCCTCTGTGTAAAGAGACTCTGAAAGTTTCAGGAAAAAAGATTCTCTCTCTTTTTGTCCTGATCCATTTCTATAAAAGCCTGTCTGAAAATGAGCTGATCAGATTTTGGCCACTTGATGATGTCATAACGTTTTTTTGGCTTGTGTAACCATTAGCCAATCACCAACCAAGGTAACCCCCCCCCCGTCCTTATCACCTGAATCTCCTCCTAGAGCACCATTGTGTTCTTTTTAACCAAATCTCTCTCAGAGGGGCGTGGGGAGGGGCTCCTTATTTTCATCTAAAGTAACAGACAGAGAATCAGCACTTTTGAAACAGGGCTGAAACAGAGGGGATTCTGGGATGCTGCAATGATCTGTTTGGTGTTTGGAGCCAAACACTTCAGAGACATGTTTTGTATATATCTGAGACCTATAATATATTGATGAAAAACAGTATAATAGGGGACCTTTAAGACAGTGAGCACGAAAAAGAATAGCAAACGCTTTTGGAAATAAATGGTACAATCTGGATGAAGTGCAGCCGGTGAGGAGAGCTGACAGCTGGCCTCTGGGGTCTGAAAACATTGTGTTTGATGAAAGCGTTCCCCTCCTCTCCGTCTCAGCAATCGGACAGGCGCGACACGGGAACATTTAGCCTGAATGCCTCGCCGGGCCCTGACAAATCAGCTGCTTAGGATCCGTCGCCGGCAGTGTGTGTGTGCAGCTGTGTGTAACATGGTGTGTGTTGTTAGGTCACACAGCTGGACAGTCTGGTCTAAAGCGCATTGAGTCTCATTAGCGGGACACAAATGAGTGAAAGAGGCGAGGTGTTGATGGTGTTGGGGCCTCGGGGGCCACAGAGACCCCGTCAGGGTCCACTCTGCCACTGGCTGTTGTGACACGGGCCAATTTCCACATGAAATGAATCCAAATGATGATTCCCTGCTCTGTGTTTACATGTCCGCTGCTTCATTGGGGGTGAAGGTGACCTGTTTACATGCTCCACAGTAAGTAATGTTAATGAAGGGTGCTGTAAACACACACACACACACACACACACACACACACACACACACACACACACACACACACACACACACACACACACACACACACACACACACACACACACACACACACACACACACACATCACACACACACACACACACACACACACACACACACACACACACACACACACACACACACACACACACACACACAAACACACACACACACACACACACACACACACACACCTATGCCAACACTTGCATGTCAGGAGTCATAGCTGATGCAACGCAGGAAGGGAAGGTGTTAACTGGATGAGGGTGCGCTCTGCATAATGTATATGTTAAAAGTGCGAGACAGGAATTTGACACATAAGCCATAAATATGTGTATGTATTGGCTTTTGTAGAGATGCCAATTACACATGCAGAGTTTTAAAAAGGTCTGACTTGGCAATTCAGATTTTTCTATTATAATTGACAATGTTCTTCTTGGGGAGTTACAGGACCTTCTCTGACTCTCACTTAAATTGATCTTGAACTTGTTTCCTTTACATCAAATAGGCCCTATTATGCGTTTTCTGGGTTTACCCTTCCCTGTAGTGTTCTAAAGGTTTCTGTGCATATAAATGGTCTGCAGAGGCTAAAATCCCTTTGTTCCCCCCTGCCTGAAACGCCTCCATTGGACTTCTTTGTTTACTTACAGAACAAAATGACATCACTATGTAACACTCACCCTTCTATTGGCTAGCGCTCCAACACATTGTACATGATAGGCTAAGGGGCGGGACATCTCTAAGCGGTTGATCAATCACAACAGAGCCAGCCAGCTAACCAATCAGAGCAGACTGGGCTCTGGTTTCAGACAGAGGGTGAAAAGAGGTGCTGCAGCACAGGCAGTATGAGAAAAATAAAGAGCTTTTTGAACATTAAAGCATGGAGACATGTCCCTGTAGAGACACTACATACTGATATACACCTGAACATCAGCAGGAGAGGACTCTTTAAAGTAGAGACACTACATACTGATATACACCTGAACATCAGCAGGAGAGGACTCTTTAAAGTAGAGACACTACATACTGATATACACCTGAACATCAGCAGGAGAGGACTCTTTAAAGTAGAGACACTACATACTGATATACACCTGAACATCAGCAGGAGAGGACTCTTTAAAGTAGAGACACTACATACTGATATACACCTGAACATCAGCAGGAGAGGACTCTTTAAAGTAGAGACACTACATACTGATATACACCTGAACATCAGCAGGAGAGGGCTCTTTAAAGTAGAGACACTACATACTGATATACACCTGAACATCAGCAGGAGAGGACTCTTTAAAGTAGAGACACTACATACTGATATACACCTGAACATCAGCAGGAGAGGACTCTTTAAAGTAGAGACACTACATACTGATATACACCTGAACATCAGCAGGAGAGGACTCTTTAAAGTAGAGACACTACATACTGATATACACCTGAACATCATCAGGAGAGGACTCTTTAAAGTAGAGACACTACATACTGATATACACCTGAACATCAGCAGGAGAGGACTCTTTAAAGTAGAGACACTACATACTGATATACACCTGAACATCAGCAGGAGAGGACTCTTTAAAGTAGAGACACTACATACTGATATACACCTGAACATCAGCAGGAGAGGGACTCTTTAAAGTAGAGACACTACATACTGATATACACCTGAACATCAGCAGGAGAGGACTCTTTAAAGTAGAGACACTACATACTGATATACACCTGAACATCAGCAGGAGAGGGCTCTTTAAAGTAGAGACACTACATACTGATATACACCTGAACATCAGCAGGAGAGGACTCTTTAAAGTAGAGACACTACATACTGATATACACATGAACATCAGCAGGAGAGGACTCCTTTAAAGTAGAGACACTACATACTGATATACACCTGAACATCAGCAGGAGAGGACTCTTTAAAGTAGAGACACTACATACTGATATACACCTGAACATCAGCAGGAGAGAACTCTTTAAAGTAGAGACACTACATACTGATATACACCTGAACATCAGCAGGAGAGAACTCTTTAAAGTAGATATATACCTGGATAATCAGAATAATCGACTTAAAGGATTTCAATTTTAAGTTCCAGTGCCAAACATCTTATCCTGTAGAACCAGTTATATGTTAAAGTATCATCAAATGCCATTTCAATAATGGTTATAATCAACAAAACATCAACTTCCTGTCTAGTTTAACAGATGACTGGGTGTCTGTTCTGCTCCAAAAAACAAACTGAGAGGAAATAAACAAAATTGAAAAGCCACAAGCGTCCATGAAATCAATTTCACTTTCATAAATCTGCATTAAACTCTGAGTGTCATGCACTTAAAATTCTGAGGGTCCTGCTTCTTACATGGAGCCCAGCATATCTCTTGCTTCATATTTTGTTTTCTGGTCCAAATTACAGTGATAAGTGTGTCTGAGGAAATGGTGCGTTTTTTAACAATGCAGGAGATCATGGAGTTTAATAATATAGCGAGGAACTCCTGGTGGATTTAATTAGCTGCTGCTCAGATGTTTCACAGCCAAACTGGAGGTCAGACAGAAGCGCTTCATTAATAATATTTATTTCTCCAAAAACCAATTTCAGACTGGTGCTCTGAGACCGAATAACTTCCAGCCTCCATGCTCGTGAGATGCAATATCATAAGTGATGAAAACCGTTTTTCATCACCCGTTTTGTTTATACACTTCTTTTTTGTTTGTTAACTTTATTGTTTACCTGTTTTTGGAGGGTAATTAAAATGATGTAACATGTTGAAATACAAGGTTATTCAATCACGCAAAAATAAAACTTGTAGACTACCTTCAGGGCCCATAAGCAACCCAAATGTCTTTACTTTTCTTCGAGCAAATACATTTTAAAATATAAATATGGCTCTTTAAGTGTAATTTTGTCTTAATATATGAAGATATATATTATTGTATAATCAATATAACTCAATTACTCCTTAAACAGTGAAGCGAAACCAGTGTAAAAACCTGTGATTGCATTCAGGAGAAGAGACGTTTCATCATTTTTATTTATGTACAATTCCATTTAAAATTAAGGGAAGTGAGGTTTGAAATTGCTTAGTTAAAGGAAATTACTCAAATGTTCCTTTAGGCTTAATGCAGGACTTAAACAAAAAGACTAAGGCTGGAGCCACACGAGGACGATAACGCAAACGGACCGCAATCGTTATCAAAAAAAGTCTTCCGTCCACACGCAACAGGCACCAGAAACGTGTCCGTTCACACGAGACCGCTCGAAAGCGCTGGAGACGCTGTAGTACATATGCCAGGCCTGTAAGTGGCGCTGTACTCTTGCCACAAAAGCAGCGAAGAAGACTTCCCGTGCATGGTTGCCATGGTTGCCCTTCTGTTTATTCTCCGCTGTGGCTCTTTTTCTCCCTCCTGCTGTAATTCTCTCCGGTAGTCCACCAGCAGATGACAAACACCCACCTCTCAGGTCAGTGCGGCAGAGTTTCAGCTAGATTTTTTTTCGCCGGTCAACATGTCCGTTAAAGTTGAAATCTTCCGGACAAAATTTGAAAAGTGCCGGTCAAAGGTCTTCTTTGTTATTTATTGAGCTTTAAAACAAATTGATAACGACTCTATATAATAATATAAGAATAATAAACGGAGCCTCTCTTTTCCTCCCCCTCTTCTGAGAGCCCAGCAGCTGATCTCTGAGCAGGAGAGGTGGGGAGAGGCGGGGCTATTGCTTCATCGTTATCAGGACATGATCGTATAGGCGTAAACACGGAGCCGTTTGCCCCCCCAGAGCGTTTCGTTTGCAGATCTACCCACCTTGGGACCCGTTATCGTTTTCTGCGTTTCCGTGTCGGCCTCGTGTGGCCGAACCGTCTATCTGATAGTGAACTGTAGCAGATACGACCGTTATCATCCTCGTGTGGCCGGGGCCTAAATGGCATTCATGACCTCACTTAATTCAATTATTTTACTCTCATCAAATACCGATACAATTATTTCTGGTCAAATTGACAGTATGACGTGTGTGAGGAAACGTTGCTTTCTCTGCAAGAAAATCCAAAGTTTAATGATCTAAATTCTTCTTTACGCAAAACACTTTTTAATTCAAAAGTGTATTATTAATACCATTTTAATTGTATTTTTAAAACTTTCAGAAACCCCTTAATTTCTTCTTGAACAGTGAAGCGAAACAGTGTGAAAACCTGTGATTGCAGAGAAGAGTTTCATCGTTAAACATTTTTAATATGCACAACACCTTAATGAATTATGGAAAGTATGGAATTGCATAGTTGAAATTTAAGAAACAATAAACTAATTTGTTTTAGGATTAAAGCTGGGAGTTAAACTTGGAGCTTAATGGCTACGTGATGACATTTTAAATAAAACCTCACTAAGAGGAAAATTGTCTCAGTTAAAAAACTATTTAATTTAACTTAAAAATATACAGAAAATATAAATCTACTGTGTAAACATTCAGAATCAAATGTCAAATAAATGATAAAACTTTATAAGACTTTAAAATAAAAAATTACAATGAAATAATGAAGATTGTATAAAATAAGAAAATTCAATAAAATAGAAGAAGTTAAAATAAGAACATGCAAATGTCCAAAAAAGATCAAATAAAATATAAATAGATTCAAATATTCATATAAAGAGAGGAAGTTAAGGTAAAATGTGCACATTGTACTACAGTAAATAACATGATTATAAAAAGAAGAAGAATATCATTACTTTGGACATAATTCCTTAAAATTATGATGTTTTTGACGAGTTTGTCTATCGGGAATACTATTTCAGACTGTGTGTGTGTGTGTGTGTGTGTGTGTGTGTGTGTGTGTGTGTGTGTGTGTGTGTGTGTGTGTGTGTGTGTGTGTGTGTGTGTGTGTGTGTGTGTGTGTGTGTGTGTGTGTGTGTGTGTGTGTGTGTAGGTAACCTGTTAAATGTCATATGTATGTGAAGGAATTCCCATCACTTGACATAAATCCATATCCAATGCTCTTTGCTCTTTGCTGGGTTTACCTCTGAGCTGTCAATCATTCTGGGAAGTGTGTGTGATGATGAAACCCTGTTAGGCGTGTAATACATGTAGTGAGGAGTGTGTGTGTGTGTGTGTGTGTGTGTGTGTGTGTGTGTGTGTGTGTGTGTGTGTGTGCGCGTGTGCGTGTGCGTGTGCGTGTGTGTGTGTGTGTGTGTGTGCAGGTGTCTCCTCCACTACCTGATCTCCACTGACAGTTCGTATGTTTCATCCTCTCCAGAGCAGAGATTCACGGTGCCGCTAAAAGGCTTTTTGAAGGTCTCTCCCTCCTGACATTTACATTTTCTCCATCATTAGCCACGCATAATGGTGAGAGGCCCTGTGTGTGTGTGTGTGTGTGTGCGTGTGCGTGTGCGTGTGCGTGTGTGTGTGTGTGTGGGTCTCAAAATCAGCTTTGGATTTGCAAAACGGTGGAGAAAGTGTCACTTTTTAATGGAAGCTAACAGGAAAAGGGCTAAGAAACAGATTGTAGAAAAAAAACCCTGGGACAGAGATGAGGAAAACTGAAATTTCAGACAAAAACATAAACAGACGAGAGGAAAAGGAACTCTTATTATTATTATCATGATATATTGAGCATTTTTTCCTTTACTTTTGAAAGACAACACTACGGTAAACCCTTCATGACTGAAAGAACGAGATCGCGGACACAAGCGGCCGAGATGGGTTTTCTCCGCAGGGTGGCTGGCGTCTCCCTTAGGGATAAGGTGAGAAGTTCAGTCATCCGGGAGGGACTCGGAGCTGGGAGGAGACCGAGGGGTAGACCTAGGACCAGGTGGAGGGATTATATATCTTCGCTGGCCTGGGAGCGCCTTGGGGTCCCCCAGTCAGAGCTGGTTGATGTGGCCAGGGAAAGGAACGTTTGGGGCTCTCTGCTGGAACTGCTACCTCCGCGACCCGACCACGGATAAGCGGGAGAAGATGGATGGATGGAACACTACGGTGACCGGCAGGTGCAAAAGGGCGACAACTACCTATAACCCTGTACATTGAGGCTTGTGGCGCAGTGGATAGAGCCTTGGTGTTGGGATCAGGGGGTCACAGGTTCAAACCCCACTGCAGTCAGCATGTCGTTATGTCCCTGAGACACTTCACCCCAAATTGCTCCTGTGGGGATTGTCCACAGTATTGAGTATGTAAGTCGATTTGGATAAAAGCGTCTAACAAGTAACATGTAATGTAAATTGTAGAAATGTGCTGTATGAATAAACGTGCCGTGCCTTATAAACTATCAAAGTCCTGCCGATGTTTTTACAATATTCCCCTGACCAACAGTCGGAGGTGGTATTATGCTACATGGGTTATAGCATATTTGGTTTTCTAAATCTTTGGCCTCA
>NW_022988050.1:385000-415000 GCF_902827165.1 Trematomus bernacchii | reverse complement strand
TTTTTTTATGGATTTTTTTGTCAAAGCACTTAAGATATTCATTGCTATCGGGATGTTAAGAGCATTCCATGGAATATAACAACAAGTGTATCTCGAGCCGGTTCCTCAAACTTACCTACCCCAACTTTAAATAATTTTTGAGCTAATTCCTTTCTAATAATACAATATACACTTAAATATATTACATTACATGTCACTTGTCTAACTTTTTACGGGCACACATTCATGTCAATATATCTAATATGTATACATGACCCAAATATGTATATATGTTCATTTTACTAATTTCTTATTTTAAAGTTACTTAACTGAATATAATTTTAATTGTATCTTTGATTGTATTAATCTTTAATCTTGTGTGAATCTGTGCTGTCCTGTTTTTCCTTCTTACCATGTTGCTGTGTAAACTACTGAATGTATTAATAAAGGGCCATCTTATCTTATCTTATTTTACTCGTTAGAAGCTTTGACCCAAAGCGACTTACATGCACTCAATACTGCAGGCAATCCCCACAGGAGCAATTTAGGGTGAAGTGTCTTAGTGTGGCACGGGGACGACATGCTGACTGCAGTGGGGATTGAGATCAGCACACTAACCCACTGAGCCACAGCCTCCACCAAATATATTCATTTAAACGCACTCTACACATATTTTGATATTGGACTGGCCTTTTCATGTTAGGAATCTTTTAGGTAGGTCACTTCCATGTCAGACCAGGATACTAACAGCTGTGACGTCCATCTTACAGCTTAATGTTACATATGTTAAAAAAAGTACTAAGTTATGATATAATAAAAATATAATAAAAAAAGAAAAGTAAAAAAGAAAAAATACTTTTCAAAATACAAATCCTGTAACAGTTCTTAGGATTTAGCAGCCAGGTATATATTACACAGTTATTAATGGCATGTATATAATGTATATATTGCACATAGTTTGATAGTATTTAACAGCAGCAAGTTACACAATTTACAAAATGCAAAAAACACACCTTGTAACGGTTCTAAGGATTTAGCAGCCAGGTATAAATTACACAGTTATTAACGGCATATATATATTGCACATATTGCACATAGTTGATTGGTTTATGACCAGTTTATGAATGAGTTGAATATGCAAACTACAGTAGAGTTCAGCAGAATGAATGGTGGTTAACAATGTGACTGCATACTTGTTTTTACTCGACTTATTCATCTTCTGTTTTCCTCGATAATCAAAACCTTCAGTTTGTAAGACATTAGTAACAGTTCTCTCATCTTCATCTGTTAGTGTCCATTGCAACTCCTGTGGAAATGTGGCTACCAGTTCAAATCCTCAACGATAAACCGTGAAGGGATCCTAACCAGGAGCAGCTGACTGCAAAAACGTGAAAAGTGGTGAAAACAACAACTCCAAAAGTCCCGAGCTACTTCACAAAGTCACCAAAACTCTGTCGCCACTCCTCTGTGTTCAAGGCACAATCTTCTTCAAATACATTTCCAAAGTTGCAGACAAGAACCCATCAACGCTTCAAGGTACAGGAACTACATGTTGTGTTCACGTCAACCTCAAAGACATCTTGACGGACGTTGGAACAAGTGGATAATGACAGATTTTGTTTGGTTTGGAGGCGACTGTCCTTTAACAAAATGATCTTCTCTAGGTTTCATAGAAAAACATGGGACAATGTGACACTTTGGACCGCCATTAGTGGGAGACTGACAGCCGAGGCTTTGTTCGCTGTCCTGAATGTCTCTGTGACATCACACGTCTAGACATTTTAATGTTATAAAAAGATATGGGGAATGAAACTCCACAGTATAGTTGAATAGACTGATCTAAAAGCATAATTTAAATCTACTGAGTAAGTGGGAGGTGAGAAAGAATATCATCAACGGGTTTTCTTTTATCCTACGCTTGCTTCTTTGCGTCTTCACCAATTAACGCTCACTTTATCTACAGTAAAAACAAGGTTAATAACATTTGAATTCAGTGGTACGAACACATATCCTGAACGCAACGTACTCTCTGATGAATTAAGAATTAATTGCCGACAGTGGGACACTTTGAACCCTATGATATAAAATAACTTTTTGTAATGAAGAGCGCTAAAGGAAACCCCTGAATGTGGAAAATGACGACGGTGGCTGACGAGATGTGAGCAGACAAGCTAATGGACAGGAGGAATGTCATCTCAGCACTCTGTGTCAGCTACAGAAGCACATCCAAGTTTTTTACTGCTTTTTGGCAAGTTAAGAAGGACTCGCTGTGGTCTGGCTCTGTGTGTGTGTGTGTGTGTGTGTGTGTGTGTGTGTGTGTGTGTGTGTGTGTGTGTGTCGCCTTCTTGTGGCTTCTTCTATGGCTTATTAAACTGGACCTTAATAAAAGCTTTATTCGGTAATATCAGGCATTTTTTGCTTTATTTTAGAGTTCAAACGCATGGAAATATGTGAAATACGTATCAATGTCAGTCAGTTAGTTTAGCATTTTTCATCATATTCTAGAATAGATCAATATTTTATAATCCACATCTTTAGTCTGGATTTGTCACAAGTGTTAAATAAGCGCTCAGACATATCTATCACCTTCATTTTCTCATAAAAACGTAGATACACATCTTGCATACTTCGGTGAATCGCTCCATCACCTTAAGATCATAACACGTCAAAGTGAAAGCAACACTGAGCACTCACTGCAGCGTTAAGTTAAGTTACACTTTTCATGACGCAATGCATGCAGAAGGCAAGGTATGTGCTTTTGAATATTACATAAGGTCTGTTAAAACACCCTGATAACCTCAAAGCACCTGAGCAGCTTGACAAATGAATAATGAATGCATTTTAATGTAATTTCACTTCTTATACTTGATACCACCCTCTTTACAAGCCTAAAAGTACAATTTCAGCGAGTGTTTGTGACATGCTATGGAGTAAAATACACATTGGGACCAAAATAAACAGCCTATTTTAACAGTCTGGTACCAAAAGAATCGAGTTTTTAATGATTTAATTCTACATAACCCATAATGAGCATGCCTGCGTCAAAGACCAGACATTAGTTAGTGCCAATGCATGTCTTTATGTACTTTGCTATGCAGCCACATGAAGTCTCTTGGCCCTGAAGGCACATTAAGAGCTGCATTAGTGAAGATGTCCCATCGTGTCTGTAGATTCTCAGACATCAAATGGCTCCTCGCATATGGCGGCATTAGCAAAGCGAATAATCCACTTTACGCCGTCTCATTGGCAAACGTATTTATACACACACACACACACACACACACACACACACACACACACACACACACACACACACACACACACACACACACACACACACACACACACACACACACACACACACACACACACACACACACACAGAATTATCTCAAATAGTCTTTCATTATCTCCGACAAAAATCTCGGCGACATCCAAACTGCGTCATCTATGAATATTGGATTCCCATCGCTTTGATATTTCTAATAAAAGCTGCTTCAAACAGGGACGTGGCCTCTCAACTGTCCGTATTTAAATGGAGAAAGCATTATAATGCGTTTGATGCAAAATATAACCTCAAAGAGTGAATATAAGATGGAAAACCTTTGATAGCTTAAGCAATTTAAGATGTTAAGAAAGGGTTTTTTTTTAAGGAAAGTGCTCAATTTCGCTTCTTTAGTGCAGTATACTGTATCAACTTTTCCCACAAAAGAGGCTCACCTACTTCAGGTGCAAACTCACTGCATTCAGCCAGTATTGTAGCAAAACTAAATGTCAAGAAAAAGGGATGTTCTTGAGTTGTAACATATGCCTTATAGAGTAACTACATTGCACTTCTGCTATAAAGACGGGTAGGTGCAGGAGGTTGGATTTCTCTCTATGAAACATCATTGCTGAAAAAGCCTTTTAGAAATATGTGCTCACTGTTGAGTCGGAGTATCTGTCTGCACTGTGTGTTTGTTTACTGTTGACGGCTTTGGATGATATTCCTGGTGCGCATCAAACTTCCTTATCTTCACCGGAGAGATGTTATCTACATTTGAGGAAGCTATTCGCAGGAATAAGACTAAATGGGTCCAGAAATACAGGGCGCCACGAGATTTAGCTGTGAAAAAGCAGAGACTGTAACATCTGATTTAGAAAAACACGGGCCTCCTGCAGGGACATTTTTAATATTCTTATCCTTAGTCTCGGAAACACCGAATGTCAAAACGAGAGACTGCAATACATCGGTACAGTATTTTTGAAGTACTCAAGACACAATCATTGTAGTTATATTGGTAAGATAGGAGACAACATTATTATTAATCTACCAGTGTCAGTAGTCCAGTTAGATGACCACAAATAATAAGAAAGTACTACTATTGTTACTCTTTGAAAAAAGCACAATGTTCTTCTTTGTTATGAACATTTTGTTGCAGTGTTTGCTGTTCAGCCACAACTGAATGAAGTGCACCGTTACCTCACGTTCTTAACAAGACCAAGGGTGTTCCTCAATGTCGAGGAAGGCTGCTCCAGAGCCACTATTTCAAGCATACTACGTCATCGAGTGCCGCCGAAGGACTGTTCCAATGTCCAGCATACTTCTATATTCTACAGAGGCAGGCGTACTTCGTAGCGGGAAATTTTGAGGCTGCACATGCGTAGACTCCGCGGTCTTTAAAATCCCCACAATGCTTTGCGCACGGACCAATTTCCAAATCTTTGGCGGAAATCACGCTCCATTTAAGGCGGGGCCTCGCATATGACGCACACCTGTTAGCCTGTTCCACCATTCTTCGTTTTCCGAGGCTAGGAAGGATTCTTGCCTCGCTTCTGAAGCAAGTGACTCGGACGTACATGTGCTACCAAGCAAGCGTCCTCGACATTGAGAAACACCCACAGACTGTCATGAAATGGCAATGTTGAAACCAAAGGTAATGGAGGCAGGTAAAAAAGAACAGAAAGCAAACTTCTGATGAACTTAAGATGAAAACAAAAAAGGCGAAACACAATAACACAAAGGGACCAGGCAAGGGAATACAAACTAAAGGACACGACTACACAAAATGACAAATCAGGAGGAACAAGGACGGCAACACAAGGAAACAGCCAGGAAGGTGTTCAGGCAGACATCAGGAACATAGACGAGAACATTGATCAAAAAACGAGAAATAACAGTAGGGAAGACAGGCAGGTACACAGAGGACTAATCACACTGACAAGACACGACTGGAGAGGGCAGGACACAATGGGAAAACACAAAGAACACAGGAAGAAAAAAGACCACTAATTCAGAATAAAACAGGAAACACAAAGACAGATCTTGACCGAAACCTATTTTCTGTGATTTTGTGTAAGCTTAAATGTGATGAAGCTTGCAATCCTCCACTAAAACCACCCAAAATGCATCAGAGATACACAGATGTTCAACGTTGAACCCCTTCATTTAGTGATTTTCGTACCTGCTTTTATTTATTTACTACTACCCCTATTACCAGACACCTCAGCACGGGAAGCTGCTCTGAGGTGTGCACACACGCCTCCATCACGATGCATGATTCAGAGTCTCTAATTGCCCGCGTGAAGAAGTTACAACACCTGGTTCAAAGCCGCATGGAGATGAGGAGAACATGCAAAATGCAGACGTGAAGGAATACCAAACCTACGTCTCTGAGGACTTCTACAGGGTAACAAGCTCAGCACGACACGCTTCCTGAGGGAAAGAGGACTGTGTGAAATAACGACAGAAATAAAGATCTGAAACGGGAAGTCAGTGAACGGATAATTGCAGCTTTTTCTTTGCTTGACATTTAGCTGGATCTTTAGCCTGAGGGTATTCTAACTACGAGTAGTCGCAGATGATAAGGATGTCTCTCTCCCTGCTGTATCTTTCTGAGAAGACCCTGATACTGGAGGAGTTCACACTGTGGTGGAAATGACAAAAAAGGTGTGCAAACCCATTTCCAGCACCGCAGGAGACCAACACGGAGAGATTCCTTTACAGATGAAGGCTACGCTGACAGCGTGACTGGTGTTTGGAAGTAGCTGTTGTGTGCTCCATACGCATCTGTACCCAGTGTTTCTGTCAGACTTGGACCAGGAAACACTGTAAAAGTCTGCATATTTAAATCTCTCTTAAAGGCTTAAAGGTCACCTATAATGCAAAATCCACTTCTTCATGTCTCTTCTTCATCAACATGTGTCCCCTCTTCTTCATGTCTCTTCTACATCAACATGTGTCCCCTCTTCTTCATGTCTCTTCTACATCAACATGTGTCCCCTCTTCTTCATGTCTCTTCTTCATCAACATGTGACCCCTCTTCTTCATGTCTCTTCTACATCAACATGTGTCCCCTCTTCTTCATGTCTCTTCTACATCAACATGTGTCCCCTCTTCTTCATGTCTCTTCTTCATCAACATGTGTCCCCTCTTCTTCATGTCTCTTCTACATCAACATGTGTCCCCTCTTCTTCATGTCTCTTCTACATCAACATGTGTCCCCTCTTCTTCACGTCTCTTCTACATCAACATGTGTCCCCTCTTCTTCATGTCTCTTCTACATCAACATGTGTCCCCTCTTCTTCATGTCTCTTCTACATCAACATGTGTCCCCTCTTCTTCATGTCTCTTCTACATCAACATGTGTCCCCTCTTCTTCATGTCTCTTCTACATCAACATGTGTCCCCTCTTCTCCATGTCTCTTCTACATCAACATGTGTCCCCTCTTCTTCACGTCTCTTCTACATCAACATGTGTCCCCTCTTCTTCATGTCTCTTCTACATCAACATGTGTCCCCTCTTCTCCATGTCTCTTCTACATCAACATGTGTCCCCTCTTCTTCACGTCTCTTCTACATCAACATGTGTCCCCTCTTCTTCACGTCTCTTCTACATCACCATGTGTCCCCTCTTCTTCATGTCTCTTCTTCATCAACATGTGTCCCCTCTTCTTCATGTCTCTTCTACATCACCATGTGTCCCCTCTGTGTAAAGAGACTCTGAAAGTTTCAGGAACAAAGATTCTCTCACTTTTTGTCCTGATCCATTTATATAAAAACCTGTCTGAAAATGAGCTGATCAGATTTTGGCCACTTTATGTCATAACGATGTTTTGGCTTGTGTAACCATTAGCCAATCACCAACCAAGGTAACCCCCCCCACCTTATCACCTGAATCTCCTCCTAGAGCACCATTGAGTTCTTTTTAACCAAATATCTCTCAGAGGGGCGTGGGGAGGGGCTCCTTATTTTCATCTAAAGTAACAGACAGAGAATCAGCACTTTTGAAACAGGGCTGAAACAGAGGGGATTATGGGTAATGCTACAATGATCTGTTTGGTGTTTCAGCCAATCAGAGACATGTTCTGTATATATCTGAGACCTGTAATATATTGATGAAAAACAGTATAATAGGGGACCTTTAATGTCGGCTAAAAATAATTCCTTCCGAGCACAATTTGAGGTGTATTAAAAAAAGGCGGGACAGATGAATCAGCATCTTATCGATGCCAAAACCATCCAACGAGACGCCATCGTCATCATGAGAGCACTACATGGTTATGGATGCTTGGAATGTCCTGCAGAGTCCTCATAAGCGATATTAATCAGATATGCTGTGAATGTGTCAAAGTAGCCCCAGGATGCTCTCTGCAGAACATAATTAAGACAGCGCTTGATTTCAATCTGCAGCAGCACGTCTTAATAAAAATGCTATGAGACAAACAGGTCCACTTGTATTTTGGTTTGTTGACATGTAGTTTTTATTCTGCTTTACTGTACTGTATCTATGAATATGTAGGGCTAAAGCTGAGTGGAATTCATGCTTACACAAATGCTTTCTGTTTTTGTTACGCACAAGTCTAAAGGACTTTTATAGGAATACCTTTCAATCAATTATAAATCGACATGCCTCGTTGATAGTGTTCTTTATAGAGCCAATTGTATTTAAGCACAGTAATAAGCACATATAATATCTGACAGGAACTTCTCCCAGTTGTCCGAGCCATTGAAAAGTTGGTTGTTAATAGAAAGGAAGTTGAAGACCTCAGACCTTATCCAATGCTGTTTCCATAAGAGAAAAATAATGTCTGTAACCGCTCCTTGATTGGATCCAAAAGGCATCTGGTTCTTCCTTCTCTTGTGCCATATTGCACCCCTGAGTTTCATGAAAATAGGACAACTTGTTTTCCTGAACAACCAAACAACACAACGAAAACAGAACCTCCTTGGTGAAGTTAATGAGGGACATTTAAAAAAACAAAACAAGTAACCATCTGCCTACAACCTGTTAAGACATGTTCTGGTTCCCTCTAAAGAAATGTAACACTGTGTGAAGGTGTGAGGACCAGAAGGAGGCAAAGCAAGGGAGAAACAACAGAACAACAACAACAAGTTGCAGGAAGAAATTAGCGGGTTTCTTATCGCAAGGCTAGGATTTGAACCCTTTAAAAAACAATTAGAAAAGAAGGCAACACATAAACAGAAAGGCTTTGGGGAGCCAGAAAGACATTAAAGGCAACAGGAAGTCTTTAAAGGTGTTTGCTTTGAGAGAAAGAGAGAATGAGTCAGGTCACTGCAACGGGAAGGCACAAAAGGCTTCCCCTTCCTCTTGACAGATTATTGTAGACAGAACATTTGCCCAATTCGGTGGAAAATAGAGACCATCTCGAGTTTTGGAGAGTGGGGACCAGCGTTTCCGCCAGGGGGGCGTCTTGCCGCCCTTATTCAGCTCGGGACGCCCTGAACGCGAGCCGAGGGCGTCCAAAAATATTAATAATCCGAGAGAAGATCGAGAGTTTTTATCGCTTGAAATGACGAAAAGGAAAAAGGAGAAGGACATCCCTCTGTTGGAGGGCCAAAGGAGTCTGGTGGGATTCTTTTCGGAGTATTGAAGATCGTTTCCCCCGACATCGAAGGTGCCTGCTACACGGAACGTGCACGATTTGGACGCGATGAGCAGGGGGGGGTTTTAGTGGAGCACGCGCGTGAGCTGCGAGCACCAGAGCCTCGCAGCGGCGAAACTGAGGCTCCGTGGTAAACTGTGGTAACACGAAGAGCCGTTTGGGAGCCGATACAGCCGGCGCTTTAAGAGAGCCGAGCCAAATGATCCGGCTGACTAACGTAAAAAGACAATATCTATAAGGGACGGCTCGAGTCAAAATTCAAAACCTTTCTCCTCATAGATCATTGTAGATAAAAACATTTGTCCAATTAAGCAGGAAATAGAAAGTATTTAGAGTTGTGGAGAGTGGGGACGTAGCAAAGGACCACACATGTATGTTTGTTTCCGGTCTGGAGCCCACTGACTTTGACATTTACTCTCCTTTTTGCTCCATTTTTGGTCTCGACCGGCTCCTGAGTGAAAAATCTGGCTTTTCGCATACTAAATGTTCCAGTATAGTTACCAGCTAGTTGCTAACGGTGTCCCTCTGCCATTTGGCGCTGGGAAGATAGTATACAGTTACATTTTAGATCTGGCTGAAGTCATTGTCTGTAGAAAACAGTTATGAAAGAAATCAGCACAAAAACAGAAGAGCTCTGGAGAGCCAGAAAGACATAAAAGGAACCAGGATGTCTTTAAAGGTGTTTTTCTTAAAGGGAGAGAAAATGAGTCAAGTCGCACCAAAGCACCGGCAGCAGCGGCTTATGTCACCGCCTTTCTCCTCATAGATCATTGTAGATAAAAACATTTGTCCAATTAGGCAGGAAATAGAAAGAGTTTTGGAGAGTTGGGACGAAGCAAAGGACCACAGAAGAAGACAGACATGAATGTGCTTCCTGTCTGGAGCCTACTGTCTTGTCCTGAAGTTTCACTGTAAGGTTGATTTGGTGTTTGTGAGTAAATTCTTTGACATTTTGCTTTGAAATTAGGTAACGGGATTCATGTCGCAGCGAGGATGAATTGTAATAACTTTGGTAATGGAGCGCCATCGTCAAGTCAAGATGTTGCTAACCAAATAAATGCTAAATATGTTTCCATATCCCTCAATTGTACTTTGAACGATGTGTTTAAACACGATGAACCTAAAATGGAGATAATGGTAACCTTTATCTGCTTAAGATCAGCATGTTCATATTCCTTCTGAGTTAAAGTTGCCAACATGGATGAACTGAAAAGTTACAAAAAGTAGGTCAGTAATAAGAGAAAACCCCCCAAACTGTTTGATTGACAAGTGAATAATGGGAAATGCACCAATAAAGTCTTAATCATAAAACAAATATTCTACAATAACTGGTACAAAAATCAGAGATATGTCACCCTGTCAGTGACACACAATGTCACTGTCATCTTTTTAAATCAATACATATTCAGATAATCACGGACTTGATCTCTTCTAGTCTCTAGGTCAGGGGAGTCAAACTCAATTTCATCTCGGGCCACATCAGCATTATGGTTGCACTCAAAGGGCCGGTTGTAACTTTAAGACTATATAATAGGGCTGTGCAATTAATCGTATTTTAATCGCAATTACGATTTTGGCCTGCCACAATTACGAAAACAACATAATCGAAAAAAACCATTATTTTGCTTTGCTAGGTTGTGACATATTTGATCAAATGTATTTGTATTTATCATATTTATATATGTTTAGTAGCTTATTGAAGTGCGCTCCAAAATATTTGTTGATCTTGTTTATTGGTATTTATTATTTTGATATTATTTATTTAAATGTAGATATAAATGTATAATTTATTTTATTTATTTTTGTATTGGTTTTTCAGTTGAATTATACGTTCAGGGAAATCAACAGTTGAAAAGATACTGTTCAAATTATTATTTGTATTTGTTTAAAAGTTCAATAAATGGATGTTTTCAAAGTCAATGAATAATCGTATTTAATAATCGTGATATCAATTATTGACCAAAATAATCGTGATTATGATTTTTGCCATAATCGCACAGCCCTACTATATAAAAATACATATATAAATATTGAATATATATAAAATAATGTATTATTTCACATGATTGCCTCTGCATTGGATTATTATGGGATAATAATAATAATAAGTAATAAGTAATAATAACTTAATGATTAACTACGACTGAAAGCAGAAGTCTAGGGCAAATAATTGCAAGTCTCTTCAGGAAGAATGTCACAATATGATTTAAAAAGAAAAGCCAAATTCTGGAAAAACAAAAAAAAAGTAACATTTTGAAAAAAAAGTCAAATTCTGAGAAAAAAGTCAAATGAGAGATGCATTGTGGGACATGTAGTTTATGGGCAACGTGCTTCTGTAAAACGGCATGTAATCGTATAATAAACATATTATATTATTTCAGAGCTCTTGCGGGGGCCACAGAAAATGAAGTCGCGGGCCGGATTTGGCCCCCGGGCCTTGAGTTTGACCCCCCTGCTCTAGGGTATTTAAAAAAATGAAGAATTAAAAAAACATTCAAAGCAAAAGTGAAACTCCACAATGAGGCAGACTGAGGGAGAAGTAAAGGGGAACGAAGACATGTGGAGACAACACTAACGACAGAGAGCGACTGATTACTATCTTGACTTCAGTTAAGGTGTTTATTTTAGAGCTCCTGACTGAATTAGACGCTGCGAGGAGAAGAGCTGTGGATGCAGATGAGGAAGAGATAAGGAGGAGGGAGATTGCTGCTTTAAGAGTGAAGAGGAGGATGTAAAGACATTCAAGACAAGGGGCAACTTGAGTTTAAAGCAAGAAAAGGTGGAAGGGCGAGATAAATAAAGTTACAGTGAAGAGGAGGAGAGAATGGAGGCGGCTGGATGGAGAATAAACTAAGCATTCTTCTGTTGAGTGTGTTGGCTTTTAAATTAAATGAATGCTTTAATCGGGAAATTAATGAGTGGCCTCAAAGCAATCAACAATTAAAACAACTTCTAATATCATTGTGTCGGCGTGATGAAGCAAAATAATCCAAATGAAGTGGAGGTGAAAGAAAGCGTCAGTGGTGTTGCAGAAGATATTAGACTCTGTATACTGCAAGCTTCACTTTCCAAACCTCCTCCTGAGTCCTCAGTCAGTCTTGCACATTTATCCGTAGAGGCCACAATTCTACAGATAAAGACTGAGATATTTATTTAGGAGGATAAAAAACAGGCTTCACCTTTACTGTGTCCTCCAAACTCTGTCTCTGCAGGAAGGAGGTTGCCAGAGATTTATATGTGAGATCTTATAGGACGATCCCAAACCTTCCTCATCAATTACCCTTCACTCGAGCACATACTCAATCAGTAAGTACTGCATACTGCATAGTAAATGTGCAATTAAGTATATCGAACAATGGAGTCAGCAATACATCTTCACAATCGTAATCCTCTTTCCCTTGTCAGTTTTGTTTTAAGGCAACTAACAACTATTTTTAATCAGACGATTACATTTTAGACTATTTGATTAACCATCTGGTTTATAAAATGCCAGAAGAAGGGAAAAATCGCATCCTAATCAATCCAAGTCTTTAAATATCTTATTGTGTCAGTCAAAAACCAAAGACAGTCACTTCAATATGATATACAACAGCGAAAAAGCTGAACTTCTCCATATTAGAGGCTGTGGCTCAGTGGGTAGTGTGCTGGACTTCAAATCAGGGGGTAGCAAGTTCGAGTCCCACTGCAGCCAGCATGTCGTTGTGTCCCTGAGACACTTCACCCCAAATTGCTCCTGTGGGGATTGTCCACAGTACTGAATGTATGTAAGTCGCTTTGGATAAAAGCGTCTAACAAATGACATGTAATGTAATATTGAAGAGGCTGAAAACAGCAATGTTTCCACTCATTGCTTAGCCAAGTAATCATTGAAGCTCTGTCAAATTCAAATGAACACATTTTTCAATATTAAATATGATTCCCAAAGTAAATATATTTATGAGCTCTCAAGTTTTTCCTCTTGACTTTGTACCTAACGCCATAATTCATAATAACTATATCCAACAATTCATTATTAAAACCATTGGATACTCTGAAGAGCCACAATGCATTGTGGGTTGGCTAATTATGTCCAGTTAACTCAGATATCATCCTCAGAAATTGAAGTTTACGTCCAGAAATGTTTCGCTTACAAGAAACCCAGATGATATGCAGACAAAACGCACAACACATGCAATTTGACGTCATTCTTAGTATACATTTATGCTCATATGCAGTTTCAAACGCAGCCTTGTTCTCCCAAAGGAACAAAATGAATCCGATGATGAATAAGGAGTTACTCATATGTGCTTTCCACTGTTGAAAGGCTGTTACATACTGTATGTAATCTAACAAGCCATCTCCTGTGTATTCTGAATATGTAGCGCACACATCATAGATCTCATTTGTGTTGCTTCTATTAGTCTGTAAGGCGTGAGAAAGAGAAGCAGCTTGTATTTCTTATTTCTCAAAGGATCCTTGTCATTAAAACGTAATTACAGAAACTAAAAGAAAGTAACAAGGGAGTGTATTTACACACTTTTTACCGACTAACCAAGCTGTAAAAAAACACCTCTTAAATGGGAAAGGGACTTATTATTATCCAATATTCAGTTTTCAGTGTTACTGTTTGAATAGGAAGAACATGTCACATCACTTATAAAATCCTGGCAAACAACACGGCGCCTGCTACAATCCCTGAGTGCACATTGGTGCTTTTGAAAGAGTTTTGTTGAAAAGAGAAGTGCTGGTTAGCAGACCGCATGTTCATCTGCAGCATAATCAGAATGCATTATCAGTGGAGTTATTAAAAATGCATTCAGGAGAAAAAATAATGCCAACACTTAATGGAAAAGCAAAAAAGCAAATCCGAAGTAATGTAATCCCATCGGCAACGGCATGACATATAAGAATAAATGCATCATTTGCAGCATTTGTAAGCTATAGCGATAAGCACTCTATTTTCTGAAAACAACCTCATTTAACCAATTAAACCATAAAGAGGACAACCGGTCCGTGACCCCACTGGAATCAAACTTGAATAAATCACAACAATCACAAATATACCTCATGTGAACTCTGAACGACAGATTTTTCGGGATCTTTTGGGAGGCAGAAATCGGCTGTGATCCAATATGGTGAGTTTTATAGCACATATTTGGCTATTTTAACATTCAACGCATATGAAGCAATATTAGCAACCCTTTTTGAGCCGTGTTTCAGGACACCTAAAGAAGGTTAGTCCAATATTTACTCTCCTTTTGCTCTATTTTTGATCTCCACCACCTCCTGAGGAAAATTGCTTTTTCACCACTTATTGCTCCACTATGTTTACCAGCTAGTTAGTAACTGCATTATTTTATCTTTCGGTGGAGGGCAGATAGTACACTGTTACATTTTGTATGTTTTTTATTGCTGAAATCATTGTCAGCAGATAATTACAATAACAAAAAAGTCTGAGTGCTGGAGGTAAATACAGAAAGTCAGGAGGTTAAGCGCTCATTTATCATGCTGGATAAAGAACCTCACAATGTTGCTTTGTGGGCCCATCTGGAAAAAAAACGGCACTCTCTTTTTTCCTCAGAAAAAAGCAGCCATCAATACACCAGACTCTGTAAGCTTTTGATCACTGGAGGACTCAGCAGAAGTTCTTAAAGACCGGCGGGTGGTATCCAGATATGAGTGTTCTGAGTCGGAGGCTACCTTAGGAAAACTGCCTGACGCCGCAGCAGGAGGAAAAACAGGACAAGCTGAGGCTCTTATCTCCATCTTTTATCACAATGCCTTTATTCCGTTCTCTTCTTCTCCCACTCCCCTTCTCCTGTCATCTCCCTCCCTCCCACTCCTCTTTGTGTGTCCCTCCTTAAACACTTTACTAAAATATAAGTCACGGTAGGAGACTCCATCTCTCTCCCCCTCTTTCATATTTAGTGAATGACTCACTGACAAGTCCTGAAAATGGTCTTTTAGCGTAGTAAGGAAGGAAAATGATTGAGGGTAAAGGCGGGGAGTGGGGGGATGTGGAGCAACTGGAAGAAAGATGGGAGGGGGAGAAATGAAACATAAGGAGGGAGACAATTAGAGACACAAAGAAAATGGGTAAATATGGCAGAACTGGGGTATTACTAAATACTGCTTTACTTTACTAGATTACTCACTGCTAAAAGTTATTAGTTGAACTAGTTACATTACTTTTGGACTACTTGGACAAATTATTTTGTAGCGTTACTTTGTAGCGTTACTTTGTTTCCTTACTTTGTAGCGTCACTTTGTAGCCTTACTTTGTAGCGTTACTCTGTAGCGTTACTCTGTAGCGTTACTCTGTAGCGTTACTCTGTAGCGTCACTCTGTAGCGTCACTCTGTAGCGTCACTCTGTAGCGTCACTCTGTAGCGTCACTCTGTAGCGTCACTCTGTAGCGTCACTCTGTAGCGTCACTTTGTAGCGTCACTTTGTAGCGTCACTTTGTAGCGTCACTCTGTAGCGTCACTCTGTAGCATCACTCTGTAGCGTTACTCTGTAGCGTTACTCTGTAGCGTTACTCTGTAGCGTTACTCTGTAGCGTCACTCTGTAGCGTCACTTTGTAGCGTCACTCTGTAGCGTCACTTTGTAGCGTCACTGTCACTTTGTAGCCTTACTTTGTAGTGTTACTTTGTAGCGTTACTTTGTTTCCTTACTTTGTAGCGTTACTTTGTAGCGTTACTTTGTTTCCTTACTTTGTAGCGTTACTCTGTAGCGTTACTCTGTAGTGTCACTCTGTAGCGTCACTCTGTAGCGTTACTTTGTAGCGTTACTTTGTTTCCTTACTTTGTAGCGTTACTCTGTAGCGTTACTCTGTAGCGTCACTTTGTAGCCTTACTTTGCAGCGTTACTTTGTAGCGTTACTTTGTAGCGTTACTTTGTAGCGTCACTTTGTAGCCTTACTTTGTTTCCTTACTTTGTAGCGTTACTTTGTAGCGTTACTTTGTAGCGTTACTTTGTAGCCTTACTTTGTTTCCTTACTTTGTAGCGTTACTCTGTAGCGTTACTCTGTAGCGTCACTCTGTAGCGTCACTCTGTAGCGTCACTCTGTAGCGTCACTTTGTAGCGTCACTTTGTTTCCTTACTTTGTAGCGTTACTCTGTAGCGTTACTCTGTAGCGTTACTCTGTAGCGTTACTCTGTAGCGTTACTCTGTAGCCTTACTTTGTAGCCTTACTTTGTAGCGTTACTTTGTAGCGTTACTTTGTAGCGTTACTTTGTTTCCTTACTTTGTAGCGTTACTTTGTAGCGTTACTCTGTAGCGTTACTCTGTAGCGTTACTCTGTAGCGTTACTCTGTAGCGTTACTCTGTAGCGTCACTCTGTAGCGTTACTTTGTAGCGTCACTTTGTAGCGTCACTGTCACTTTGTAGCCTTACTTTGTAGCCTTATTTTGTAGCGTTACTTTGTAGCGTTACTTTGTTTCCTTACTTTGTAGCGTTACTTTGTAGCGTTACTTAGTAGCCTTACTCTGTAGCCTTACTCTGTAGCCTTACTTTGTAGCCTTACTTTGTAGCCTTACTTTGTAGCCTTACTTAGTAGCGTTACTTAGTAGCCTTTCTTTGTAGCGTTACTTTGTGTAGCGTTACTTTGTGTAGCGTTACTTTGTGTAGCGCTTTGTAGCCTTACTTTGTAGCCTTACTTTGTAGATTTCAAGGCTTTTATTGTCATTTGTACAGTTTAGATATGTCAATGGAAATCTTAGGTCACAGGCTCCTCCAACAGTGCAACACAATAACACAGATAAAAATAGTGCAAGTAAATACAAATAAAATGCAAGGAGAGTCTATATACAAGTAATTGGAATATGATATATTAGATAAATAATTTGTAAGTTGCAGACAGATGAATGTTATGGGTGTCCTTTCAAAAGTTGCGTTACTCTTTGTAGCCTTACTTTGTAGCCTTATTTTGTAGCGTTACTTTGTAGCACGTTACCCCCAACTCTGATTGGGAGTAACAGGGAGAGGGAGCATTGGGAGCAGAGAGGGGAAGTCAGAAGGCAGACTGAAGAATGACGCTGCAGCCCGAGATCTAATCACATGTCTGGAGGCTAAAGCAGAGATCATCTCACTCTCACCCCCTCAAAGGGACAACTCCATCACCAGATGCTTCCTGATTTTTTGACACCCCAAAGGGCCCGAGCGAGCTCCACCTCTCACATCCCATTCCCTCCTGCAAACATGGCTCCTTTGAAGTTTTTATTGGAGGGCAGCGCGCTGATGAAGCCACGCGGCAGGGCTACACCTCAGAGACGCCTTCAAAAGAGGTGTTCAGTATATCAAGGTTCACATTTAGATGATGTGCGGGTAAAGATGTTGATGCCACATGAAAGAGACCATCAGCAGAGAAGCAACACCACAACTCAGAGCATAAGTTTGATGCATGGTGCAGCATTAATTACATACAAAAATCCACTTAACATAGATGCCATTACTACACATTATGGACCATTTATGAATTCAGGGATTTATATCAAAACATT
Organism: Trematomus bernacchii; assembly: GCF_902827165.1. NCBI lineage: Eukaryota > Metazoa > Chordata > Actinopteri > Perciformes > Nototheniidae > Trematomus > Trematomus bernacchii. Next base: position 397,655 of record NW_022988050.1, on the reverse strand, counting down.
AATAGGCGCATACAATTATGTTAACATCTATAAGAGGTTTCAAATTCCAAGAACACATACGTTTTATTTCATTGTTTATGAATGGGTTACAGACTTTGTGGTCAGTTTATAGGCTTGTGTTGTGCTGTTCGAGCAATGTATTCAAAGTGTGTGTAAAACTGTGTCTCCAGGCCAGTAAACAGTAAGCTATCACAGATATATTGGTTTTAGCGCGTATAAAAGCAGTTTTATTTCAGAATTTCTATAGGAGATACGACTGCCTATTTTCAGGTTAATACTTTTATATTGGGTTTCTAATGCTTTGATGTCCAAAAAACACTTTGTTCTCATACTGTCTGTCTAAATGTCCCTATACAAGTTTTCCATTTTCCATATATCTCCCAATGTTGCCTTATATTGTTGGGGAATTGTATCCTTCTACACTAATAGGGTCTATGCTGTACATATATTTGTTTTATATTGGGCTATATAAACAAAATTGGTTCGATTGATTGTGTTTTATTCATGAATTGTATCATTTTTGTCCCCTTAAGATGACTTGACATTGCAGGTATATTGGATTGTATAGCATGATAATATCCAGCCTCTTATTGCGTCGTCCCCCTCCAGCCATAACGTCACAGTTTTAAACTTTGCAATTTCCACCACATGTCCATCAACAGCTAAGCATCTTGTTTAAGTGGCATTTATCACTGAAGCACAACCTCCCCACTGTGAATCGCTCTGGATAAGAGCACTGACTTAAGTGCCTAAAAATGGAAATCGAATGTAAATGACGCTGAAGTGGATACGGTTCTGGCTCTGCAGCGTGTCAGTGAAAGCAGCCTCATCCCGAGGGTTTTTAATCTATGACTGATGGATGTAAGACCAAGACAACGATTGTAATTATCATCATCATCATAAAACATTCATCATTAACGTCATCAACGTAATACTTATCTCTTTCTGTCACCAACCAGCCATTATCATAACCATAATCACTCACACGCCGCTCACACACTCAGATTCCAACACACAAGATGATCAGCATTAAAAACCGAACATCTATCCGTCTTTGAATGCAACACACACTCCCCGCACTAGTTCAGATTAATACATATGGATGTATTATCTCATCTGCATAGCTAAAGCAGCCCCATCACAACGCGTCTGAGCGCCGTGATCAGAGCCACTCACACTGAAGTAAAGCTTCCAGAAGTCTCCGCGGCTAACCCCGACCATACCCAATGGCTAATATAGAAATTAAAGGTGCCAACACATTTCCCATATTGCATTTTCCCCGGGATGGGCGGCAGTCCGTTGCAGGCACATCTGAAAGAGTGTCAACGAGGACGTCTCAATTATTCATTGAGTGACTGATTTATGTGGTTTCATACGGTGCATATTAAAGGCTTTGGGAGGCACAGGGAAGATGGTTTTATGTAACTGCTATTAATTGGGACCCTCTATGATTTGTTCCCCATCTCACAGTATGCAAACAGCTACATTTAAAAGTAATGGACTATGCATGAAGTCAAGCATATGCAGAAAAGATAATACTTTTTAAAAATGCAGAGGACCCGGCGCACATTTGAACCTGCAGTATCTCTTGATGCCGTTCAGTTCTATAGAAATAATGATGAAGTTTGAAGGGCATATAGAGGGAAATAATGTGGAAAGTTACAAAGACATTGTATGGTCTTATTAGCATAATTAAAACCTGTGAGAAGTTTGCAGTTAGCTTCTGACTTTGTGTGGAAATTAAACGCTTAACTTTTTACTGATCGAAAAGTGCTCATTTGGAATATATGCACATACGTCTCTCAATGCATATATAACACAGATGGTGAGTGGATCAGAGGGGCTGGTTTTCAAGATTGCCATGCTGCTATTTCTACATTTACACACTCTTTATTTACTCTGCATTGCATAAGGGATTAATACTTAGATGGAGTTTTTTGGCGTACATCAATGGACAAAACAGGTCTTTGTAGTAAACAGTTCTTCAAGGGCACATATTTGCGCATTTTCAGGTATATATGAATTTAGTGCGTCTACTGTGACGTGTTTTCATGCTTTAATGTTCAAAAAGCTCTTTATTTTTCTCATTCTGCCCTTTTCATCCTCTGTCTGAAACCAGAGCCCAGTCTGCTCTGATTGGTTCGCTGGCCGGCTCTGTTGTGATTGGTCAACAGCTTAGAGATGTCTCGCTCCTTAGTCTATCAGCACCTCAGCCTTTACAGACCATTTACATGCACACAACACACTACACACTTACATTTCTTGACATATGTGTGATTTATTATTGTCAATCAGCACTTTTTTTGCCCTGGAACTCATCCTCTGAAAGCAACTACACCCTCCCAACCTGTCCAAGAATGGAAAGTAATTAGGAGTAGATTGGAAAAAATGGCAGAGAGCACAAAGAAGAAAATTGGGTGAAAAGAGGAAAGACTGATTGATAAAAAAGGAACAAGGGTGAATGAAGAAAAGGAGAGGATCGTAGCAAGGTTAGAGAGATGGATGATGATGAGCGGATAAACCCATGAAAGAAGCAGCGAACACAATGAGTTTGTTGGACCAAAACTCTTAAATAACATTTGGAGCTGTTGCCAGCCGAGTCATTAAGGAGGAAAAGATCAAGGTGACTTTTCTTTCCACTTCATGCGGCCACAACATCACTGGCATGTTAGCAGTGTGTATGTGTAGCCTCTTTTCCACTGGCAGAAACAAACTGTAACATTTGGCTTTTGTTTTCAGTGGGAACGGTTAAAAATCTGCATTTATTCCCAAAACAATCAGTATTGCAGGAATGATAGTATTTATCAGCTAAAAATCCCATTGACATCCAACATATGGCTGGACATGCTAATGTTTCCACTCCTTTGGCACAAGTCTTTGTGATGCAGGTTAGAAATAATATATCATAATTCAAAACGACTTGGATTTGGGAAAATATTACAATGTATTATTGGACAAAACATCCATTTAATAAGTTATACTCGAAGCCGAAAAACTCCAGTCAGACAATAGTAATTGTACTTCCTAATCATCGTCTCACGTATTTTATTCAAACTCAACAAGAACAAAAAAATGCTCATTAAAACCCTGTTCCAACAAACACCAACTCTTGTTTTGTTCTAGAGTTTGTAGGAAAGTAACAAAAGATTACTATAAAACTAACTCTGCCTGCAGGTGCATTCATGACCTTGAATCTGACACAAAGGAATGAACAATAACAAAGGCATACTCGTCTATTTGTATTTGAAAATCACTCTTTTTTTGCATTTAAAAAAATCTGAAATATACGTCATAATTCAGAGTGGGGAGGGTACATGTGTGTGTGTTATTATCAAGCCTTTAAAAGCTCTTAATATATCAGTTTACCTTCTTCTTGTGTAAACTAAGGAGTGAAGACATTACTTGTTATTGACGCCCTAAATCAGCATTTAGCAGGAGATCAAACTTCATGCAACTTGTGAATGTATTCAAAGACGCTATAATAGAATGCACAACTACAGATAAGTCAATTCATAATCACTATTAACTGGATTTCTTCTCTGTTAGCAAACAGAACTTTATCATAGCTTTGACGGTGTCAGTTAATGTACAAAGTGTGTTTCCCCCCCCGCTGCTGTAACTCCACAGGTATGACAGCGAGTAATCAACGACCTGAAAACTCCCATCAGACAGCAGCGCAGCAGCAGCCTCTCAGCGGGGGTGCCCTTCACTGTCTGACGAGAAAAATGTAAAACACCTTGAGCCAAATATCAGGATGAAGGAGAAGAGTCTCCGAACTTCAGACACTATCTAAGAACTTTCACGGACTTCATTGGCACACGCTGCTCTTCTGAAATACGATGAATGAACGATAAAAGATTTGAAAAGTCAACATCTGGTGGTTGGGATGTGCCAATTGTTGTAAAATTACAACCGGGGGCCTTACAGCGTTGAGAAGTGAATGTGATTTGATAGTTTGTTTGATAGCAGCAAATGTCAACCAATGCTATTGTGGCCATTAAGCAAATTAGTGGATCATTTTAAAAGTTTACTAAGTTTTTCTACTTTTTGATGTCTTTTATACATATGTGTCCCCGGTGTGTCAGGGTACTCACGCAGCGTCAGATAATAAAACCCTTTCTCTTTTGCTCCGTACCCACATCTTTTAAAACGGGGCTACAACATTACATGTTACTTGTTAGACATTACATGATACTTGTTAGACGCTTTTATCCAAAGCGACTTACATACTCAATACTGTGGGCAATCCCTACAACGAGCGGATACAGATTTGCGGCGGACCCACAGAAAGTTGCAATCAGAAACAATCAGTTACACACACTTAGTAAAAAACATCTTATTGTTATTTATTTTCTCATGTATCTATTTGCATTGCATTTTTTAAAGTAACCCTCCCAACCCCGCCCTAAATGTCTGCTTTAGGATTTAGGAATGGGAACGTCAGTTGGTCTTCAATTTGGTCTATACTGAAATATAACAACTGTTGGATGTATTGGCATGAAATGTGGTACAGACTCCTATGTTGCCCTCTGGATTATTCTATTCAAAGATCCTCGTGAATGAGTCAGTAGCGCAACCATCTGGTCAATGTTTACACTTTAGTAATCCAAAAGTAACGGAAAAATATCACGTCTATTACTCAGATTACGTTACTGATTACATTTCTTGACATGTAACTAGTTATTGTAACGGATTACATTTTTAAAGTTACCCTCCCATCCCTGGCCTTAATGTCTGCTTCCTACTTCCCTCTCTTTCCCTCCTGCATCGTTCCCTCTTTTTCTGACTCCCTCTGCCAGATTGCACGCCATAATGGCACCGCTATCACTGCTTGTACTCCATTTCCTTTCTTTGCATTTCTTCGGAGCTACTTTCCTCTCCCAGCTTTTCTGAAATGACTTCCATCAGAAGCCCAGTACGGCTGCTGGGACACACCGGGTACACATATGTATAAAAGACGTCAAAACACACACACACACACACACACACACACACACACACACACACACACACACACACACACACACACACACACACACACACACACACACACACACACACACACACACACACACACACACACACACCACACACACACACACACCACACACACACACACACACACACACACACACACACACACACACACACACACACACACACACACACACATCCTCTGACTGATGCTCTTTCACGAGCACAAAGCCAGCCTAAATCACAGGTAATGAAAACACAGACCGTCCTGGCAGCACCAAGCCAGTCCTTGTGTTTGTTGGCGGTGCAATGGACGCTTCTTTACCTCCTCCAGTGATAGCCATCTTATTGTTGCTGTTTGTGTGGGAGGGAGGCACTGATTTGCCACGGCCGATATAATGCTCTCATGATGAGTTCAGAAGGGGAATAAAAGCCCAGAGGCTCGGAGTGACACAAAGAGCAAAAGCCGCCTGATAATGGAGCCGATCCATCAGTCTCTCACTCTCCATATCTGTCTGTCTCACGTCATCCATCCCAGCAGCCGTACTGGGCTTCTGATGGAAGTCATTTCAGAAAAGCTGGGAGAGGAAAGTAGCTCAGAAGAAATGCAAAGAAAGGAAATGGAGTACAAGCAGTGATAGCGGTGCCATTATGGCGTGCAATCTGGCAGAGGGAGTCAGAAAAAAGAGGGAACGATGCAGGAGGGAAAGAGAGGGAAGTAGGAAGCAGACATTAAGGCCAGGGATGGGAGGGTAACTTTAAAAATGTAATCCGTTACAATAACTAGTTACATGTCAAGAAATGTAATCAGTCACGTAATCTGAGTAATAGACGTGATATTTTTCCGTTACTTTTGGATTACTAAAGTGTAAACATTGACCAGATGGTTGCGCTACTGACTCCATTCACGAGGATCTTTGAATAGAATAATCCAGAGGGCAACATGGATGTCTGTACCACATTTCATGCCAATACATCCAACAGTTGTTATATTTCAGTATAGACCAAATTGAAGACCAACTGACGTTCCCATTCCTAAATCCTAAAGCAGACATTAAGGGCGGGGTTGGGAGGGTTACTTTTAAAAATGCAATGCAAATAGATACAAGAGAAAATAAATAACAATAAGATGTTTTTTACTACGTGTGTGTAATTTACACACCTTGGAAAAGAAGAAACTAAGATATTTCATATAAAAAATGTAGAAACAATAATACTTTACAAATGCGGTTTAAGCTTAATACAGTAATCAAAAGCATATAATACATTTAATTAAAGTCAACGTTTCAGTTGATCAGTGTGCTAGTAATCTCTATTCTTTTTTTAATAACAGTAATCTGATTACTTATGTATGTAATGTAATTGAATACAGTTACCTCTCTTAGGTGATAGTGGTGTGGGTACATGTGTGTTTAAGTCGTGTTTTGGACAATGACTTTAAAGGGTTTATTGGTTGTTATCAAAAATATGGAATCTCCATGTTATCCATTACTGATTAATGAACACACCTTCCTCCTCTCTCGGTGAGTTCAGCAGCAACATGGAGCTTTGAGAGTTCTTATTTTTTAACCAAAAGGTTGCTTTGACCTGACTGAAATCTCCTGCTTCTGAAATCTCATTTTCTCTCCCAAAACCATCTCTAGCTTCGGCTTCGGCTCATTTCTCTCATCATTGGTTCAATTTTGAAAGCATATGCGTGGGTGTGTGTGAGTAAGAAAATGAGAAAAACATGGAGAAAAAAAGAAAAAGTCCATATGCACCGGCTGGAGGGTATTTTTAAAAGAGACCCTTTCCTTCTTTTCGTGATACTCTCATGGTCTTAAGGACTGTTGGATCGGTGTTAAATCACAACAACAACCTCACCTTAACTACAATGACTCCCGTAACCTTGGCCAGCCTGTCTAAGAACAAAAGCCACTTCCACAGGGAGCCATTAAGACGAATATAGCTCAAGGAAGTTTCCAAAGCACCAGATGGGCAGCGCTTTATCGCAGCTCCAGGGCTGGACAGCAGTCTCACTGAGAGCGAGAAACGAGGCACATGGGAAATGTTCACGTTCGATGGTGGAGTCGATCAAAGAGAAGGAATCTGCAGGTGGATGCTGATTGGTGCCTGAAGCGAGTTAGATAACTGCACACTGTAATGTACTGCACATATGTTTAACCAAACTGTTATCATTTCTAATTCGTGTGAAAAGTGTAGGGTTTTCTCAGATAAAGCATTATCTATGAACCCTGAAGAAGACTTTAATTTGAGTATCTTTTTCATTGTTCAGTGTTTAAAAACTCAATGGTGTTCTGAAAAGTAGATTTTCTTACCCAGGTATACGGAAATAACACTGTTTTACATTCTTGTGAAGGCAAATACACAAGTATGAATGCCTCTTTTATCAAAACATTTACATATTTGATAAATATAAACCAATTAAATTTTTCAATTTTTCAATTTGGGTTACCTGCAAAGCAGTGACGTGCGGTGAGGTTCATGGCTGGTGAGGCACTGACTCTTTCAGAGTCAGATTTACAAATATTATAGCCTATTTTGACCTTAATCGAAATATTCTGTTATTTTCAAAAGCTTTTTTAGTCTGATGCTATGATTAATTTTAAACAGACCGATCAACAAAAGGATACCCAAAATCTAAATATTGGATTGTTCTTTCTAAGTAAGATCCCATTTTCATTACAGTTGTGGTCTTACCTTGACTTGAATATAAGTCCATGCTATCCTTCTGGACAACAATCTCTATTACTGTTTTGTAAAAGTCCTGCTTATCTTCCTGTAGTTTCAAAAGTCTAGTTTCTTTGTTGTTTGCGGTAGAATTACAGTAGCAACAAGAACCTGTGGGCTCACGTGCGCCCCCTTCAGTGCGGCAGAGGTTATGGCTGCCTCTCCTGGTGATTTGCCGTTGTATGATGAGACCAACGAGCCTAAATATCATATATACGTGAAATAAGTTATTTAGAGACTATGGATGGCGAGGATAAATGTAATAAAGGGATCTACAAACATTACATTGGTGACCTACAGTGAGATGGGAACAGGCATGCGCTTAGGGCCCGCTTTCCAGCCAGTTTCTGTGGGGTGACACTTTCTGAATTGAGGCAGAGCTCATCTGTGCCTCACCTCACCCCACAGTAAATGGCTTGAGCGCGCTCACAAAATAAGTGGCCGCGCTAAATTAGTGCCCGCGCTCCAGCAAGTTACTGTGGGCTTACGAGAGGCAGTGCTCGTGCCTGCCTCACTTCTCATCGCTCCCGTAGCGGAGCTCGGCAAATTTGCTGATTTTGACTATAAAATGCGATTGGAATCATACATAAATCACATTTACACAAGATCAGTGGAGACATTTTATTATTATTATTATTTAGTTTTTCTTTAATTGTTTTTCCGTTACATTGGAGTATGACAGGGGAGGCTCTGCCTCCCCTGCCTCCACTGACTGCACGTCGCTGCTGCAAAGTAAACAAAGGTATATGTCATTTTGGATTAAAGCCCTCGGCCACTACAATATCGACTAAGTACATTATGATACAGTACATTGGGCACCAATCCAAGATGGCGGCATTGACCACAAACAAGATGGCGTAGCTAAAAATGCCAAAATGAAGGCTTCAAAACGGAAATCCACAAACCAATGGGGGACATCATGGTTGCTATCCACTTCTTATAGACAGTCTATGTTTGATTCATCAGTGTCTGCTTTTCAATGAAACACTAAAAGTGGCTTGAAGATGTGACAGGAGGGATTAAAACAATGCAACTCATTTGTCATTGTCGTGCTTCCTTCCATCCCGGAGATACTGTACTCTTATACAAAAGATGTCGGACAGCTCTCAGCTCGAGCACCGCGTTGTGAATTTACATTTGTTATGTATAAGGTGAGCCGAGTCCTGAGCATCAGACAGAGCTGAGGAAGAGTCACCTGTCTCCGCATCGAAACCCTCACTAACGCTACAGCTGAACCTCCTGGCTACTGAGCAGATAGCAGTACTGTGTGTGTGTGTGTGTGTGTGTGTGTGTGTGTGTGTGTGTGTGTGTGTGTGTGTGTGTGTGTGTGTGTGTGTGTGTGTGTGTGTGTGTGTGTGTGTGTGTGTGTGTGTGTGTGTGTGTGTGTGTGTGTGTGTGTGTGTGTGTGTGTGTGTGTGTGTGTGTGTGTGTGTTCTTATGTCTGTGTGCATGTGTCTCTGTGTATTCCATCGAGTGAATGTTATATGTTGGCATCACTATGTGTGTGTGCCACAGTGTGTGTGTTTCTCTGTCTGTCTCACAAAGCAGAACCATGGAACTAAATGCCTGCGCCTGTGTGTGTGTGTGTGTGTGTGTGTGTGTGTGTGTGTGTGTGTGTGTGTGTGTGTGTGTGTGTGTGTGTGTGTGTGTGTGTGTGTGTGTGTGTGTGTGTGTGTGTGTGTGTGTGTGTGTGTAAACAGCCACAGAGGGAATGAGTGGCTGTTGTTGACTTTGCTTCATAGCTTGTCAGAAACAACGAGAAGCAGAAATTCAAACCGCTCTCAAGTTCACTTCCCAACACCTCAACACTTCCAAAGGTGCTTTACACAAGTGGAGCTGTGCTACGGTGTGAATACCATATGCTCTATTAAAGAGGCCCTATTATTTGTGTGCATGTAAATGGTCTGCAAATGCTAAAATCCTTGTGTTCTCTCCAGAGGCAGTTTCTCTTCCACACTCTCAAATGCTACATGTCCTAAGGTCTCACATGGAAAATGGATCTTAATCTCAATGACACTGCTTTATTAAATCAAATCAATTAATCATAATTGATCTACTCTTTGGAAAACATCACTGTTAATCTGCAGCAACACAATGCAATAGTTAAGGAAAAAAGGAATTCCACAAAACAACAAATGTCCCATTATCAATGGAGGTAGAAGAAAGGTCAAAGACTACCAAAACGTAATTATGACAAAAAAAATCGACTGTACATTGAGATGACTGGAAACTTTGACCGCCAGGTGGCACAAAAGGGAAAGTCAGAAATACACCAAACTCATAAGCATTTATCCTCTGGAAACCATTGATATATGCACCGAATTTCATGGCAATCCATCAGAATTCTGTTCAGATATTGCAGTCTGGACCAAAGCAGAGTACCGACCAACCAGCAGACACTAAAATCACTTTCTGCGAGCATGGCTGAAAACAGGTTTGTCTCAGTCATGTTCACTTGAGCAGAGCTGAGTGGGAGAAATAAGGCTTGAATGCAACAATGCTAATGAACGCCCATAATGAGGTATTAATGCAAACTCTCATGTTTAATTATTCCAGAGCTTGCTCATTTGTTCCTTCACTCTTTGGCTTAATGAACTTGTAACTCCATCCCTCTGTTGTTTGGCTCAACTCGAACAAATTGATCGCAAAAAACACTTTGTTTTCATCGGCTTCCTCTGGGTAAAGATCTCACATATATCAGTAGCAGAGGTGGAAATAGTGGAGTACTAATACTTCGTTACTGTACTTAAGTATATTTTTCTGGTATCAGTACTTTACTCCACCACTTATTTTTCTGACCACTTTTTACTTTGACTTCTTACATTTTGAACACAAACACCTGTACTTTCTACTTCTTACATGTTGAACCCAAATACCTGTACTTTCTACTTCTTACATGTTGAACCCAAATACCTGTACTTTCTACTTCTTACATTTTGAACACAAATACCTGTACTTTCTACTTCTTACATGTTGAACCCAAATACCTGTACTTTCTACTTCTTACATGTTGAACACAAATACCTGTACTTTCTACTTCTTACATGTTGAACCCAAATACCTGTACTTTCTACTTCTTACATGTTGAACCCAAATACCTGTACTTTCTACTTCTTACATGTTGAACACAAATACCTGTACTTTCTACTTCTTACATGTTGAACTCAAATACCTGTACTTTCTACTTCTTACATGTTGAACACAAATACCTGTACTTTCTACTTCTTACATTTTGAACACAAATACCTGTACTTTCTACTTCTTACATGTTGAACTCAAATACCTGTACTTTCTACTTCTTACATGTTGAACACAAATACCTGTACTTTCTACTTCTTACATGTTGAACCCAAATACCTGTACTTTCTACTTCTTACATGTTGAACTCAAATACCTGTACTTTCTACTTCTTACATGTTGAACCCAAATACCTGTACTTTCTACTTCTTACATGTTGAACCCAAATACCTGTACTTTCTACTTCTTACATGTTGAACCCAAATACCTGTACTTTCTACTTCTTACATGTTGAACTCAAATACCTGTACTTTCTACTTCTTACATGTTGAACTCAAATACCTGTACTTTCTACTTCTTACATGTTGAACACAAATACCTGTACTTTCTACTTCTCACATGTTGAACCCAAATACCTGTACTTTCTACTTCTTACATTTTGAACACAAATACCTGTACTTTCTACTTCTTACATGTTGAACACAAATACCTGTACTTTCTACTTCTTACATGTTGAACACAAATACCTGTACTTTCTACTTCTTACATTTTGAACACAAATACCTGTACTTTCTACTTCTTACATTTTCCAAACAGGCTGGTTCCTTTAGTTTGAATGTGTGTTTGGTGGCGTGATCATTATTATTTAGAGTCATTGCGTGCCTATTGATTTGAACACGATCCGTGTATCCATCATTTCCTGGTCTTCTCTAAAGAAGAGGGACCAATGAAAACGTTGTCATGTTGCCGTTGTTCAGCATGGAAACATTCATTAGCTAACAATGACATTATTGTTCTATTAATATAAAGGGAGGTCAGGTACTCTTTAAAACAGCTGCTAGTTATGGGTACTTTTTACTGAAGTACATTTCAAAGCCCTCTTTACTTTTACTTGAGTAAAGAAGTTTAGTCAGTACTTCTACTTTCACCAGAGTATTTTTAAACACGAGTATCTGTACTTCTACTTGAGTAAAGGAGGTGTCTATTTTTGCCATCTCTGATCATTAGCAAGTATAACTAAATGTGGAGTAGAGCAATGTTTACTTTCTCCAGGTGAACAGAGGATATTAGAGTCTGTTAAAGCGTCTGAGTGTACCTGGTAGACGTGGTAGGCGTTTGCAGCGCGGCCCTGCAGGAACACAGAAGGGATCCAAACGTTGATGAGAGCCCGATGAGCCCTGAGTGAAACAAACAACAAACAGTCCTCACTTCTGTCATCATCATCATCATCATCATCATCATCATCATCATCATCATCATCATCATCATCATCATCATCATCATTATCATTATCACAGTAAACATCAAAAAGTGTGTGTGCTTGGACAGCGACAGCAAATCAAAGCTCACTCTGGTAAAACTCCTCAAAATCTAATGCAGTCATGATCAGAGGAGAACAGATGATGTGAGAAATCAAACAGTGTTTTGTTCACAGGTGAGAAAGAAGAACTTCTAGACACAATTATGCAGAGAGAACAGATGTTTTACATGGTTTGGAGGTAACGTTTGCAATATGCAAGAGACAAGGTTGGAGGAAGAGTGGGGAAAAGATAGAATGAGGGACAGGGGAGAAAATAAAAATGTTCTTACGTCTCAAAATCTGACAGGCTGGGGTCATCTGACGTCTGGCTTAAATCACCTGGAACCTGCAAAATAAAAAAGGTTGAAAACAAAAAGAGAGACAATCACACATGCTGTCTCGAGCCGGGGGAGG